>NC_133330.1:133477114-133707114 GCF_042186555.1 Aquarana catesbeiana
GTGAGCGCAATCACTTTGGGGGGGTTTTCCAGGATTCATCACGGTTGATTGCAGCACTCGGATTCATTTTGCACTGGATGTGTTGGATTTCGCTGAACACAGATGCACTTTTATTTGGGACATTTTATGGACACTTTATTATGGAGAGATCACTAAGCGCAGATTATTTTGACTGCGTTTAAAAAGCACTGAGCACTTTTATGTTATTTCATGTTTAAGTGATTTGATTCTTTGCATGCTACACTAGATGCGAGACATTGCATGTTATCTGATATATCACTTGATCGAGTTTGCTTTGGCGTGAGTGTACATGCACATTGCACTCTTATTGTTTGATATGTAAGCATAATATAGAGGTTAAGGTACATACTATATATAGGAAATTTGCATGTTGTATTCGATATCTATATATTAGTGATCTTTGATACCGATTCTATTTTATTTTTTTTATATCAAGCGCAGCGCAAACAATTTTTTCTAGACAAACATTTGTACCACATAGTACAGAAGCTCATATAGTACTAATCCCAAAACCAGAGAAAGATCAGACACTATGTAACAATTACCGACCAATTTCCTTAACTAATATAGATATAAGATTGTTTTAAAAAATGATCTCTAATATATTCGCATCTATTCTACCTGAACATATAGAATAAGATCAGGCGGGTTTCAGGAAAGGTCGAGAAAGTAGGGATAAAATTATAAAAACATGCACATTGGTGGAATATGCTCAGAGAGCCTCCATCCCGACATGTCTACTGGCTGTCGATGCAGAAAAAGCATTTGACAGAGTGAGATGGTGGTTCTTAGAGGAAACAATAATCCAGATTGGATTTGGTCCTAAAATGCTTGGTAGGATCATCGCACTGTACTCCAACTCTAGAGCTAAGGTAAGAATAAATGGAATATTATTAGAGTATATAAAAATATCAAATGGTACCCCGGCAGGGTTGCCCCCTTTCTCCTTTGCTATATATACTGATAATGGAACATCTCAGGCAATAAGAAAAAATAAAGATATTAAAGGGATAAAAGTTAAAGATAAAGAATATAAAACAGCTGTATATGCAGATGACCTGTTAATATATGTAACTAACCCTATTATAACAATTCCAAACTTAATCAAAGAATTTAAAAGATTTGGGGAATTAAGTAACTTTAAAGTCAATTATGAGAAATCTGAAATGTTAAACATATCGTTAACAGAAAAAACACACACACTTTTGAAAAAAGACCTGAATCAATTGCAAGAGTTGAATTATGGTACGACGGCCCGAAAAGCTATTAAATCATTACAAAAATATAATAAAATAACATACTCGTGGATCGGAAGAATTAATGTCATAAAAATGGATATATTGCCAAAATTATTATGTTTTTCAAACAGTACCCCTTGTCCCTCCTAGAAAACTGATGCTGGGACTAAGAAAGCAGTAATAAGTTTTATTTGGACTCAAAAAACTCCTCGAATAAAAAGAGAAATTTTAATTGGAACAAAAAAATGGAGGTTTAGCACTACCAGATTTTTTGAAATACTTACAAGCAGCATCATTAACTAGAATTATTGATTGGTATCACAACAAGGAAACTAAACAATGGGTTAAACTAGAAGAAGAAATAATAGGACCACAGCTTAGATTTTTACCCTGGATAAAACCAAAAAAAGAAAAACTAACAATATTTGTACATGCCACACTACAAATATGGGACACTATAATAAAAAAGGGGAAGCTCTCCACCATGATCGGACCTATGGCACCTTTGTTCTCCAATCCTGATTTCCCGCCAGCTCTAGAAACTACAAATTATTTAACATGGAATATGTTGGAGAATGCAAGGGTAGGGCATATCCTGGTGGATGGAAAATTAACTGCAAGAAATGGGACCTGATTATAAAAACAAATGGTTACAATACCATCAATTAAAGACATTCATGGAGGCAAAAATACCTTTGATAAATAGACCAATAACTAAATTTGAGAAATTATTAGTGGAAGAACAGGAACCGATTAAAAAGCTATAAAAAATATATGATCTATTACTCCCTTCCGGTTCTTGCAGAAAATTAACAGGAATGAAAAAATGGGAAAACCCTATATCAGATGAAGAATGGCAAAAAATTTTCGAAATAATACATAAAACATCTACAGCGATTAAATACCAAGAGTGAAATTATAAGATTGTAATGTGATGGTATTGGAGTCCAGTAGCCTTGAATGTAATTAATAAAAGTAATACCGAGAACTGTTGGAGATGCAAGGTAGGAAGAGGTACTATGGACCATATATGGTATGGATGTCATGTGGTGAGGAGCTTTTGGAAAAAGATATTTGAGATCCATCAGATAGTGTCGGGAATAGAAACGAACCCAAGTAACCCAAGTTTGAACAGCTCAATATTTTCTCTTACATCAGACTCAATAAAAACAATTAAAGCGGGCATTCTTCACCACATGATAACTTCAGCTAGAACACTAATAGCACCTATGTGGAAAGAAACAAATAGTCCAACAATGACGGAATGGACATGTGAAATGAACGAAATTCCATATATGGAAAAACAGATAAGAGAAGAAAGGTATATAAAAAGTCAACTGCCAAAAATATGGCAAAAATGGGATGAATTTCGGTCCTCAATAAAATTAATAGAATATCTATAAATAGAAGGAAGCAAGGGGGGGGTGGGGTTGCGGGAATTTTTTTTTTTCTAGAGAGTATGGTGAGGCATCAGATGAGTGAACGCAATAGTAATATATAAGGGATTAGAAATAAATGCATAAACATAAGATATGAAGGAATAAAATTGGGAAAATAGAGGGTTATTATTAAGAACGGAAGAAAGTCAGATGTGGGTGTGGCGCTATTCTGGTGTCAGGCAAGGTACCATACCTCTATGCTTATCACCTGCTAATAGACCAGTGTGAGGTTTTTGGGATGACTTGAATTCCCAAAACACTTTATCCCGAAAAAACAAAAACATAAATAATATTAATAAAATATATGAAAAAATTGCATGAATGATTTCCTTCAGATAGTGGCTGACTAATCCTGTTCACCATCTACCAAATGATACTACTAGCAAAGTGTATTCTGGTATCAGGCAAGGTACCATACCTCTGTGCTTATCACCTGCTAATAGACCAGTGTGAGGTTTTTGGGATGACTTGAATTCCCAAAACACTTTATCCCGAAAAAACAAAACCATAAATAATATTAATAAAATACATGAAAATATTGCGTGAATGATTTCCTTCAGATAGTGGCTGACTAATCCTGCTCACCATCTACCAAGTGGTACTACTTAGTAAAGTGTACAATTGTTACATACATTCATCAAAATGTCCATGAGGGAGGGGGAGGGGGGGAAGGAGAGGGGGGGGAGTGGAGGAAAAATGGACGGGAAGGGAGAAGAAGGAATATGAGGTCCAGGCAGCGATAAAGTGACTTGTGCTCAGAAACAGGTGGTGATCCAAAAAACAAAAAAACAAATATTGTTTTAAATAGTCCAAATTCGAAAGGCCCAGGTTATGCTGTGCCTGCAAACTTTTTCCTCTTGGTAAAACAATATTGTGAAAAACATTCTTCTTATTCCAGTGTACTTTCGTGACTGTGCAAACACTCACTGGATACTGTCACCCCTGCAGGGGTATTGCGCGGTCACAGTTTGTGCCACTGTGCAGCAGTCTCTGGCTTGCCGGATCATGTTTATGTTAACATAAAAAAGAAGGGGTGCCCATAGCGTAAAAACGTTTAAAACTTTTATTCAAAGATAAATAGAATGGTACTCACATTATGAAAATGTCAATATAGTATGAAAGATCGGAATCTGAACCGTCAAAAATCCTAGGTACGATCTGTTTAGGAGATGACGCAAGATGTTGGTCAGGCCACGCCCTACGCGTTTCGTCCTTGGACGCCTACGGGAGCGTGCCGCTTGATACATCTCCTACCCTTATATAGTGTGCGGTGCTCATGCTGCACATGCTCATTCAGTTTAACAGTGGCCATTTTGCCTGTGGTTTTTGCAGACCGAAGTCCCTGCCAATTACCTATCTACTGCAATTTAGGAGTTTATTCCCACTAGGTGGGAAGTCCCTGCCAATTACCTATCTACTGCAATTTAGGAGTTTATTCCCACTAGGTTAATATGTTTTCTAATCGGTGTAGTTGTTTGTGCAGGACAGCTTTTAATGAAAGACCGCATATCATAGCCAGGGTTTCGTTATAACGGTTTTGCACAACAACATATAGAAAAAAGGAAAAATATTTAATAATAAAAATAAAAATAAAATTAAGATGAAAAATAAAATCACCTATAATTAAAAACATATAGGAACAAACACTATAATTAATAAATGTTAAAACAAGGTATCCCTTGAGATGTATATGAAATATGCAAATATTTAAATTCCTATAAAATTGTTAATTTGAGATTGGAGAGGTTTCACTACGAAGAGAGAAGGAAGCGTTTCATAAAAGGAGGTTATCTATATTAAATATGACAAAGCATTATTCTCTTGATCAGTTACAGTAATCCATGGATTTTGTTGATGATACTAGAGTTTATATGGTTATATGTTAGATGGAGGTAAAGTATTTAGAAGAGGAGTGCGGATAAGGCATAACAGGTGTGTAAATTGGAACCAGAGACATATAGTGGGCTTTGATTGAATCTAGTATATTCCAATGTTTATGTCAACTGTAATATATTCATACATGTATGGCTTTCTAACTGCGAGTCTATGGAGTGCGTGGCCTGGGAGTGAAAAATGTTAATATATTCTTATTTCAGATGTAATTCTCTCAAAAAAGTGGATCAAATGCAATATAGTCTTAAAGCCGTCAGACCCCGCCCGGTGGCCTATACCACATCCTTAATTATGTTCTTGTTGGAATGATCCACCGAGGTTACTAGTAATAAGAATATATGTAATTTTATAATTTTATAATTTTATAGGGTATTCTGATGGGAACAAAGCATGATAAAAAATGGAAAAAAATGAAAAAATGATTAAAAAAAAGAAAAAAATATATAAATTGGAGCCAAAGGCATATATAAAACTTCAGTTAAATATGTTGCATTTTCTTGCTTAGGTCGAATATAATGTATTCATAAATATTTTTGGCAACGTTTCTGTTACATCCCAACCAGTAGCTGCCATCGTCCACAATGGATTGGGAATATCCCTAAGGGACAACTCATGCGAATATTCAGAAATTGCAGCAATAAAAATGAGTATGAGGAACAAGCAGACATCATAATCAATAGATTTGTGGAAAAAGGGTATAAAAGGTATGAGTTAATAAAACTAAAAGAAAAAGTGAAAAATGTGGACAGGAAAATATTAATAGAAGGTAAACCGGACCATCACAGGAAAGAAAAGAATAAGAAGCTGGATCTGGCATTCCTGACAGGATACAACAGACAATATAAAATTATGGAATCCATAATAAAAAACACTGGCCTATTATGCAATTGGACAAAGTTCTAAACCCCATATTGCCAAAGAGACCCATCTTCATTTACAGAAAAGCCCCAACCCTCAGAAATAAGTTAGTACACAATGCCCTTGACCCCCCAAAACAGATCAAAATAGTAAAAAATGTAAAAGGATTTCACAAATGTGGGAAGTGTTTACCATGTAGAGTCAGTAAGAAAACATATAAAAAAATAACATAATTTATGTCCACAGCCAATGGAAGGGAATATAACATAAAGGAACTAATAACCTGCAATACTCATGTCACCTATGTACTGGAGTGCCCGTGCCATAAACAATACGTTGGAAGAACAACCAGGCAGTTACACGTTAGAATCAGAGAGCACATTACCAACATAAAAAATGGATTCAACAAACACAGTGTCTCTAGGCAGTTCAGAGACTATCACAACAAAGATCCAACTTGCATGGTCTTTTTTTTTTTTTTTTTTTTTATGCTAAAGCAAACATTTTATTGTTGGCTGTATCCAGTGGAGAAGCTTGTGTTTTAAGACATTTTTACTTTGAAGCTATAAGGAATAGATTTTCAGCCTCCATGGTCCTTTTAATCAGTTCAGCAGTGTTTAGATTGGGTCTGGCAAGGATCAGCACAAGGGTTGCAGGGATCTTTCTGATGACCACCAGAGCTTTGACACTGCTGCACAGGAGCACAAGGTTCCAGGCAGATGCTTTGCTTCTGGCATGGGTCTGGACACTTAGCTTGCTGCTGGCATGGGTCCGGGCACTTAGCTTGCTGCTGGCATGGGTCCAGGCACTTAGCTTGCTGCTGGCATGGGTCCAGGCACTTAGCTTGCTGTTGGCAAGGGTCCAGGCACTTAGATTGCTGTTGGCAGGGGTCAGGGCACTTAGATTGCTGCTGACATTGGGATTTTCCTCCTTTAACTCCAGACATGGCTTGGTTGTGGTGCTTTGGTATTTTTTTCCTAGTGCTGTTAGAAAGTGCAAAGCTGGGGCTTATCATGGTTAATACAGGTGAGGATGGCTATGATCATGGTGACTCTTCATATTAATACACAGGATCATGCCCCAACTTGCATGGTCTTTTATGCTATTGTCAAAATAAAGGGACACTGGAGAGGCGACAATAAAAGAATTACGATCTCGCAAACTGAAACTAAGTGGATTTTCCAGTTAGATACCCTCCAACCAATAAGAATGAACATTGATGTGGACCTAAACTGTTTTCTCACCAACTTTTAGCTTTAGTCTTGGGGGCATGTTAAGTAAACACTAAAACAATGCCTTGAAAGACATAATAATCATCCCCTGACACAAATAGTGGGGGATTTATAATTATTTTATGATTATACTACATCCGACCCACATAACCGTCTATAGGATGTTTTTACAACAGTAAATCCTGGGGCCTTGCAAGTAGACTACATCTAACTGCTACTAAGGGGTTTACTCAATATTAACGGCATTCAACACATGTCTCCAGCTTATAAAATTTTCGGGCGATATGCTTTCGCTTTATATATATATTAGTCTTGACCTAAAAAAATGAAGATAATACAACCCACTTGATTTTAAACAACAACAAAGTCCAACATAAATGCTCACACAACAACTCCAGAGGTCACTGGGCAGTATACAAACGTTGCCAAAAATATTTACGAATACATTATATTCGACCTAAACAAGAAAATGCAACATATTTAACTGAAGTTTTATATACGCCTTTGGCTCCAATTTATATATTTTTTTTCTTTTTTTTAATCATTTTTTCATTTTTTTCCATTTTTTATCATGCTTTGTTCCCATCAGAATACCCTATAAAATTATAAAATTACATATATTCTTATTACTAGTAACCTCGGTGGATCATTCCAACAAGAACATAATTAAGGATGTGGTATAGGCCATCGGGCGGTGTCTGACCGCTTTAAGACTATATTGCATTTCATCCACTTTTTTGAGAGAATCACATCTGAAATAAGAATATATTAACATTTTTCACTCCCAGGCCATGCACTCCATGGACCCGCAGTTAGAAAGCCATACATGTATGAATATATTACAGTTGACCTAAACATTGGAATATACTAGATTCAGTCAAAGTCCACTATATGTCTCTGGTTCCAATTTACACACCTGTTATGCCTTATCCGCACTCCTCTTCTCAATACTTTACCTCCATCTAACATATAACCATATAAACTCTAGTATCATCAACAAAATCCATGGATTACTGTAACTGATCAAGAGAATAATGCTTTGTCATATTTAATATAGATAACCTCCTTTTATAAAACGCTTCCTTCTCTCTTCGTAGTGAAACCTCTCAAATCTCAAATTAACAATTTTATAGGAATATAAATATTTGCATATTTCATATACATCTCAAGGGATACCTTGTTTTAACATTTATTAATTATAGTGTTTGTTCCTATATGTTTTTAATTATAGGTGGTTTTATTTTTCATCTTCATTTTATTTTTATTTTTATTTTAATTATTAAATATTTTTCCTTTTTTCTATATGTTGTTGTGCAAAACCGTTATAACGAACCCTTGCTATGATATACGGTCTTTCATTAAAAGCTGTCCTGCGCAAACAACTACACCGATTAAAAACATATTAAAAGAACGGTGTCACCAACCCAGTTTTGAGGAATAAGATCTGCGGAGTCACCAATTTGAATACAAACCACACCTGGGAATAAACTCCTAAATTGCAGTAGATAGGTAATTGGCAGGGACTTCGGTCTGCAAAAACCACAGGCAAAATGGCAGCTGTTAAACTGAATGAGCATGTGCAGCATGAACACCGCACACTATATAAGGGTAGGAGATGTAGCAAGCGGCACGCTACCGTAGACGTCCAATGACAAAACACGTAGGGCGTGGCCTGACCAACGTCTTGCGTCATCTCCTAAACAGATCGTACCTAGGATTTTTGACGGTTCAAATTCCGATCTTTCATGCTATATTGACATTTTCATAATGTGAGTACCATTCTATTTATCTTTGAATAAAAGTTTTAAACGTTTTTACGCTATGGGCACCCCTTCTTTTTTATGTTAACATAAACACGATCCGGCAAGCCAGAGACTGCTGCACAGTGGCACAAACTGTGACCGCGCAATACCCCTGCAGGGGTGACAGTATCCGGTGAATGTTTGCACAGTCACGAAAGTACACTGGAATAAGAAGATTGTTTTTCACAATATTGTTTTACCAAGAGGAAAAAGTTTGCAGGCACAGCATAACCTGGGCCTTTCGAATTTGGACTATTTAAAACAATATTTGTTTTTTTGTTTTTTGGACCACCACCTGTTTCTGAGCACAAGTCACTTTATCACTGCCTGGACCTCATATTCCTTCTTCTCCCTTCCCCTCCATTTTTCCTCCACCCCCCCCTCTCCTTCCCCCCATCTCCTCCCCCCCCTCCCTCATGGACATTTTGATGAATGTATGTAACAATTGTACACTTTGCTAAGTAGTACCACTTGGTAGATGGTGAGCAGGATTAGTCAGCCACTATCTGAAGGAAATCATTCACGCAATATTTTCATGTATTTTATTAATATTATTTATGGTTTTGTTTTTTTGGGATAAAGTGTTTTGGGAATTCAAATCATCCCAAAAACCTTACACTGGTCTATTAGCAGGTGATAAGCACAGAGGTATGGTACCTTGCCTGATACCAGAATACACTTTGCTAGTAATACCAATTGGTAGATGGTGAGCAGGATTAGTCAGCCACTATCTGAAGGAAATCATTCACGCAATATTTTCATATATTTTATTAATATTATTTATGTTTTTGTTTTTTCGGGATAAAGTGTTTTGGGAATTCAAGTCATCCCAAAAACCTCACACTGGTCTATTACCAGGTGATAAGCATAGAGGTATGGTACCTTGCCTGACACCAGAATAGCGCCACACCCACATCTGACTTTCTTCCAGCACAGCTTTTTCCACCTAGGTGGCAATTGCATCTGTGGAGGCAGCATTTCTGAGCTATAGTGCATTTATCTCCACTGCACGGATTCACCATTACTCTTCTATTATTAAGATCCTCTATTGTAATTTAAACAAAATTTAATGTATGTATTAACAAATTGAGATATGACATATTGATGTATGATTGTAAACATTTTTGTTTTTTTAAATTTAATAAAAAAAGATTTGATACAAAAAGTACAAGAACTGATTTAGAGTGCACACAAACCCAAACAGAATCACCATATCAAGCTGCCTGATTGCGCTCCTGACAAGGCTATTTTTACCTACCTCACTTACAGTCAGGTCAACAATCATCCATCAAACGTTCACTTTTTAATACTTGGTTGCAGACGCTGGGTTTCATCCCTTGTGATGCTCTGCGAGGCCTCTACTGCAACTGTCTTCAGTTCCTTCTTGTTCTTGGGGCATTTTCCCTTCAGTTTTGTCTTCAGCAAGTGAAATGCATGCTCAATCAGATTCAGGTCAGGTGATTGACTTGGCCATTGCATAACATTCCACTTCTTTCCCTTAAAAAACTCTTTGGTTGCTTTCGCAGTATGCTTCGGGTCATTGTCCATCTGCACTGTGATGCGCCGTCCAATAAGTTCTGAAGCATTTTGCTGAATATGAGCACATAATATTGCCCAAAACACTTCAGAATTCATCCTGCTGCTTTTGTCAGCAGTCACATCATCAATAAATACAAGAGAACCAGTTCCATTGGCAGCCATATATGCCCACGCCATGCCACTACCACCACTATGCTTCATTGATGAGTTGGTATGCTTTGGATCATCAGCAGTTCCTTTCCTTCTCCATACTCTTCTCTTCCCATCACTCTGGTACAAGTTGATCTTGGTCTCATCTGTCCATAGGATGTTGTTCCAGAACTGTGAAGGCTTTTTTAGATGTTGTTTGGCAAACTCTAATCTGGCCTTCCTGTTTTTGAGGCTCACCAATGGTTTACACCTTGTGGTGAACCCTCTGTATTCACTCTGGTGAAGTCTTCTCTTGATTGTTGACTTTGACACACATACACCTACCTCCTGGAGAGTGTTCTTGATCTGGCCAACTGTTGTGAAGGGTGTTTTCTTCACCAGGGAAAGAATTCTTCAGTCATCCACCACAGTTGTTTTCCATGGTCTTCTGGGTCTTTTGGTGTTGCTGAGCTCACCGGTGCGTTCTTTCTTTTTAAGGATGTTCCAAACTGTTGATTTGGCCACACCTAATGTTTTTGCCATCTCTCTGATGGGTTTGTTTTGTTTTTTCAGCCTAATGATGGCTTGCTTCACTGATAGCGACAGCTCTTTGGATCTCATATTGAGAGTTGACAGCAACAGACTCCAAATGCAAATAGCACACTTGAAATGAACTCTGGACCTTTTATCTGCTCCTTGTAAATGGGATAATGAGGGAATAACACACACCTGGCCATGGAACAGCTGAGCAGCTAATTGTCCCATTACTTTTGGTCCCTTAAAAAGGGGAGGCACATGTAAAAACTGTTGTAATTCCTACACAGTTCACCTAATTTGGATGTAAATATCCTTAAATTAAAGCTGAAAGTCTGCAGTTAAAGCACATCTAGTTCGTTTCATTTCAAATCCATTGTGGTGGTGTATAGAGCCAAAAAGATTAGAATTGTGTCGATGTCCCAATATTTATGGACCTGACTGTATATGCTTAATGATACATAACATAAGTGTCATAAAAACCTTTTATCTATATGAATCAACCCATGCGGTTGCATCTATAACCCATTAAATCAATAAGGAATGATAACTATGTAAAAAGAATAACAATCACATTTATTTATACAGAAAAGAAAGGTTGGAATAATCAGAGGTTACCAAATATAGTTTAGAGATGTTATAAATGCAGTGTTGCCAGTGTTTATAAAGATAGGTTATGCAAAAAAGAGATATGGTTACAATTGACATATACACGCTATCAAAGTAAGACAACTCCTAGGATAGAAAAAGTTAAGAGAAGAAAAGAGACATAAGAGATAATACAGATACATTGTATAGAGAGGTCTTACGTAACCATCCTTCATCTAGACCGTCAGCCAAAGAGGACGGGGGTAGCTCTCTTGACTGCTTTATACCCACCATGCCCCTATTCCCACCAATCCAGATTCTACCCCCCTGGGACCTTCTCATTGGTTCACAGTTGCCTCAAATTCTGATTGGCTGCACATCAAGCCTCTTTGCCTACCATGCCCAGGTCTAAAAACTTCAGCTGCCTTTCTATCTATATTTGTTAAGCAACCTCCTTTGATCCCCAACCCTACCAGTTCCGACATTAGCATGTCAAAAGACCCCCAACCAAGTGGTGACACAAAGTCTGAACTTAATTATCACCGGTCTCTAATTTAATTAGAGAGTCCTTTTATTAGAAGATATAAATATGGATTTCAAAATCTCCACCACAGCCCCCCGAAGTTCATTCTTGAACTTATGTCCTCCTTTAATGATTTTGCATCCACCCACAACTGCTAGAAGCCCAGACCCTTCCCCACCACCACCACTGCAGCCTCCTCTTCCTTTCTTGAACACACCGGAACCCTTCAAGGTAGACAGCAAAGAATTTCTGGTGCCTTTGAGACTTCACATCCAAACCATGAGTGTCTGTACTGCAATGTTTCATCACCCTCTGCCTTGGAAGAGCGGAACTCCAACATTGATGGTGGAATCCTGGCATATCTAGTCCTGTAACTTGGGAATATGGTGTAATGATTGTAACAACTGGATCGGACTGCGAGACAGCACTTTTCAGCATGGTGAGAGAAAGTTCAGGAGAGTCTTATTCGTGGTACATTTGTCTCAAGAAATGACTTGGTTGTCTTCCAGTGGTGGTTGGGCGGGCCTCCAGACAGTCACGCATGAATACAAAAAAGGGAGAGGAGAATGTCAGTATACAGTTATTGGAGGAATGCCAGACAGGAGCAGCGGTGTGGCCATTAAGGCTAAATACTTATAAGGGGTGTAATGTGGACGAGTAAAGTGGGATCCCCACAGGGTACAGAGTCAGAGCAACAGCCAGTATCATCCATGGCCCTTGATGGTATGGATAGTCAACACTGCCTGCTATTGCCAGGTCCCTGGGTTCACCACACCTGCTCACGGGGCTCAGGTTAAAGCAGTAGGCAGACTAGGGGAGGGAGAATTACATTAAGACATAAGACCTGGATGTCCAGGGATACTTTGTGAAATATGGTACTTGTATGTTCCAGGAAACCATTCTATAGGACCCACTGGACTTTTAAAAACAGAGTCCAGCAGAAACGGTAAACAATTCACAGCTCATCTCTGATATTCAAACAAAAGTTCCAGAAGACTAGGGATGAGCCCAACACCCCCCTGTTCGGTTCGCACCAGGACTTGCGAACAGGCAAAAAATTTGTTCGAACATGCAAACACCGTTAAAGTCTATGGGACACGAACATGAATAATCAAAAGTGCTAATTTTAAAGGCTTTTAAAAAGTGTTTGGGGACCTGGGTCCTGCCCCAGGGGACGTGGATCGATGCAAAAAAAGTTTTAAAAATGTCAGTTTTTTCGGGAGCAGTGATTTTAATAATGCTTAAAGTGAAACAATAAAAGTGTAATATCCCCCACCTGGGGGGTGTCTATAGTATGCCTGTAAAGGGGCGCATGTTTCCCGTGTTTAGAACAGTCTGACAGCAAAATGACATTTCAAAGGAAAAAAGTCATTTAAAACTACTCGCGGCTATTAATGCATTGCCGGTCCCACAATGCACATAGAAGTTCATTGATAAAAATGGCATGGGAATTCCCCACAGGGAAACCCCAAACCAAAATTTAAAAAAAAAATGATGTGGGGTCCCCCTAAATTCCATACCAGGTCCTTCAGGTCTGGTATAGATATTAAGGGGAACCCCGGCCAAAATAAAAAAAAAATGGTGTGGGGTCCCCCTCAAAATCTATACCAGACCCTTGAGGTCTGGTATGGATTTTAAGGGGAACCCCGTGCCAAAATTAAAAAAAACAATGGGGTGGGATCCCCCCAAAAATCCATACCAGACCCTTATCCGAGCACGCAACCTGGCAGGCCGCAGGAAAAGAGGGGGGGATGAGAGAGCGCCCCCCCTCCTGAACCCTACCAGGCCACATGCCCTCAACATTGGGAGGGTGCTTTGGGGTAGCCCCCCAAAATACCTTGTCCCCATGTTGATGAGGACAAGGGCCTCATCCCCACACACAACCCTGGCCGGTGGTTATAGGGGTCTGCGGGTTGGGGGCTTATCGGAATCTGGAAGCCACCTTTAACAAGGGGACCCCCAGATCCCGGCCCTCCCCCCTGTGTGAAATGGTAAGGGGGTATAAAAGTACCCCTACCATTTCACTAAAAAACTGTCAAAAATGTTAAAAATGACAAGAGACAGTTTTTGGCAATTCCTTTATTTAAATGCTTCTTCTTTCTTCTATCTTCTATCTTCCTTCGGCTTCTTCCTCCATCTTCTTCTTCTTCTGGTTCTTTTGGTTCTTCCTCCGGTGTTCTCATCCGGCATCTCCTCGTCGGTGTCGGCGTCTTCTTCCCTTCTTCTCCTCGGGCCGCTCCGCATCCATGAAGGCATGGAGGGAGGCTCCCGCTCTTCTCCATCTTCTTTTTGGGCCGCTCCGCATCCATGATGGCATGGAGGGAAGCTCCCGCTGTGTGACGCTTCTCCTCTTCTGACGGTTCTTAAATAACGGGGGGGCGGGGCCACCCGGTGACCTCACCCCCCTCTGACACACGGTGACTTGACGGGACTTCCCTGTGGCATTCCCCATGACGCCACAGGGAAGTCCCATCAAGTCACCGTGCGTCAGAGGGGGTGGGGTCACCGGGTGGCCCCGCCCCCTTTATTTAAGAACCATCAAAAGAGGAGAAGCGGGGGGCCTCCAGATTCCGATAAGCCCCCCGCCCGCAGACCCCCACAACCACCGGGCAGGGTTGTGGGGATGAGGCCCTTGTCCTCATCAACATAGGGACAAGGTGTTTTGGGGGGCTACCCCAAAGCACCCTCCCAATGTTGAGGGCATGTGGCCTGATACGGTTCAGGAGGGGGGGTGCTCTCTCGTCCCCCCCTCTTTTCCTGCGGCCTGCCAGGTTGCATGCTCGGATAAGGGTCTTGTATGGATTTTTGGGGGGACCCCACGCCTTTTTTTTTTTATTTTGGCGCGGGGTTCCCCTTAAAATCCATACCAGACCTGAAGGGTCTGGTATAGATTTTGAGGGGGATCCCACGCCATTTTTTTTTTTTTTTTTAATTTTGCGGGGGCTCCCCTTAATATCCATACCAGACCTGAAGGGCCTGGTATGGAATTTAGGGGGACCCCCACATCATTTTTTTAATAAATTTTGGTTCGGGGTTCCCCTGTGGGGAATTCCAATGCCGTTTTTATCAATGAACTTTTATGTGTATTGTCGGATGGGCAATTCATTAATAACCTCGAGTAGTTTAAATGACTTTTTTTCCTTTGAAATGTCATTTTGCTGTCAGACTGTTCTAAACACGGGAAACATGTGCCCCTTTACAGGCATACTATAGACACCCCCCAGGTAAGAAATTTAAAGGGATATTACACTTTTATTGTTTCACTTTAAGCATTATTAAAATCACTGCTCCCGAAAAAACAGCAATTTTTAAAACTTTTTTTTGCATTGATCCATGTCCCCTGGGGCAGGACCCAGGTCCCCAAACACTTTTTTATGATAATACCATGAATAAAAGCCTTTAAAATTATCACTTTTGATTTCTCCCATAGACTTTTAAAGGGTGTTCCGCGGCATTGGAATTTGCCGTGAACACCCCAATTTGTTTGTTGTTCGGCAAACTTGCGAACAGCCAATGTTCGAGTCGAACATGAATTCGACTCAAACTCGAAGCTCATCCCTACAGAAGACTAATACATTTACTTTTAAAGATATAGAGGAACCTTATCAGCTAATGGACTGGTACTATTACTTAAAGTAATTAAAGATAAGAATATGAAACAAAGAAAGTAGGAACGGGAAAAGACGAAAAAAAATAAAAATAAGCAAAAAATGTAAAAAACATATAAGTTTAATGTTGCTTCAACCCAGACCGTTTATCACACACATTTCACTTTATGTCAAAGAGCATTGAATCTGCATTCATAAAAACAAACGAGCAATATATTACTGTCCTGAAAAATTATTATAAAGTGAAAAATAATACATTGCAGCTGTTGCAGCAGCAACTTAGCAAAAAAAAAAATAAAATAAAGAGGAACAAAAAAATAAAAATAGATAACTCCTCTCCCATATTAGTGATCAACAGGTGAACAGGATCACTGTCACCAACAATTTACAAGTTGGGTACAAAAAAAATATTAAAAAAGGAAAGAATAAAACAATGGTTGCCAAAAACTTTTAAAATGTAGTCAAAGCCGACTGCATTTTATTGCTCAAAATAATTTTAGAGGCTTTTTCCCAAAACAACAAAAGAAAAATATAATTCTAGGGTCCTCTTTTTAAATGCACACAATAATCTACATTGGTCTCTTAATAGCTACCCACATCAGGACAGCAACAGGTTTACTAAAGCTGTGGCCCTAAGACTGTAACGAAATAAACTTTTCCCACTAAGAAACCTTAGTTTGAGATATTTGGATTTACCTCTTTTGATCTTGAGATCACCCAAATCGTCCACTTCACTCCTCCTAAGACATCCTGATTTTCAGCTCCCTTGTTACCTCCTCCCATGCTCAACATCAGGACAGCTCCAGAACCTCTGGAACTCCCCACCCCAATATGTCCAGCCAGCTCCTACCCTGACCACCACTAGGTGATCCCTAAAAACTCTTTTATTCCGGGAAGCCTACCCCGCCTCCACCTAGAATGTTACCTCAGCCAGCTCCATGTCAGATACTGTAATTCCCAACAGCTATGATTTTGTACCACCCTCCTCTCCTTAGATCATAAACAGGGCCCTTTTATTCACGCCCTGCACAAACTGTTGGCACTATCTACTTGTTGCCCAAACTACCCAACTACCAAACTTTTAACTCCCAACAGAAGTTTCAGTAGGTGTAAGGGGATGTCAAGTTTGCTATAAAACCTTTCTTCAGGGGTAATCGGGGTACAACCTGGTGTTCCTGCTATATCCATGCCAAGGGCCAGAGGACAATGTACAATAGACTCCCCGAGGTAGTGTACCCTGCTGAGTACCATTTAACCTGATGCTAAACACAGTGCATGATATGAGCACCAGTACCCTGGTCTCAGGTCTCAAGGATTAAGCAGTCTTAAATACAAGTCTTGTGAGATAACATGTAATAGCCAACCCTTAACAGTTAAATCCATGGAACTACAAGTATAAACATGGCTAATCAGTGGAGCAAAGAAACTCGTTCATACCAGAGCTTCATACATGTTGGATCAGAACATACCACACATACCCAAGTTAGTCCAACCATAGGCAAATGGACTGAAACGAAAGCACCAACTAAATAATGGTGATGGAAACCTAAAAACCCGACAAACCAGGAAAAAGAAAAACAACTTTGTATAAAGTAGAGACTGTGTTTTCCTTTTGTTTTGAAAGCCATGAAACCCAATTATCAAATCTGAGGGATAAAACACCAATAAAATGTTAGTAATAAACATTAATTTTTTCCTCCTAGAAACAAAATAAACCAATGGTTATATACCTGTAACAAAACATTAGCATATGAAACAAATATACATTACATTACATTACATAAACAGTGCACTTTTTTAAAATACCAAAAATTGTTGAGCTCAACTTATTATAAATATGTATTAATTAATACATATTAATAAAATGTGGATTGTTGTTTTATGGTATACCAATAAGTTCCCAAAAAAAATGTATTCACCATGGTGAGAAAAAAAATTAGCAACTCGTAATAAATCTTTTATCGGTACCATTTATCAACAAATTATAATACCTCACCACAAACCTCTTGCAGAACTGTCTTCTCTGGAAAACAAACACAAATTAGTAAATGCACCTTTCAATTCAGTATTACAGATAATTATCTTGGCTCAGGTAATTTGCATGTCAATACAGTTCGCTTTACACTTTCACAGATCTGGTGAGAAAGAAGGGGGGTTATTTGGGTGGGCTGTCAGCAGCTGAGAACAAACGTCACACGACACAACATATATTGCATATTCCACACACACACACATTCACACAATTAGCTAGGTCAAAGATGACCTCTAGACATCACACCTATCAGCATGTTTTCTATAATAACCTGTACTTCTTAAACCCATAACATCTGTTTGGTAAGGTTGAAATCCTTTCAGAGATCCATCCCATTTCATCAGCCCCTTCTCAGCCTGTATGTATGCATTCTCAGGATTTTGGAATGGGACCCATTACCTAGGTGGTTCATACTTCTTACACCTAGACCCCTTTGCAAAGCGCACTGAGTACACTTCATAATCACGTCTTGTGGTCCTATATGGATTTTGTTTACCGACTTTTTTGACTGGAACTGGACAGACAGAATCTCGCGATGTGGCCAAATAAACCACATATGTGACATTTTATCTGATCTAAAGTGGTACAATATCTCTTAACAAAAGGCTTTGTTTTAGACGACTGAGAATGTGGGATTGCTTTTTCAGGATTAGTAGTTTTTACCTGCGGCTTACAAAATATAGGGGCAATTTTTAAAGAGCTCTTACCTTCCTGGGATTTATTCTTGTTGGTACATACCTTAGGTGTGGAGGATGTCCTGAATTCAGACATATCCAAATCCGTTGCCTCTATCTGACTGAGCAACTGAAGTCATATGGCCGTGTTATCTTTGTGTGATGATCACAGTACAGATCTTCCCATACTTTAAGTTTTTTTTTTTTATCCAAAGAAAAAGTTTATTAAAGAACATAGATGTACATACACCAAAGCTACAGATACATTCCAGTACATATATGAACATCACATGTAGTAATTTAGCACATTCTGTAATTTTATCTAAACATTCCCCGACTACCTGGTCATGTCACATGCCCTGTTCTGGATTACATTACCAGCGCCCGCATATTTGAGCCAATAATCCATGGTATACCCCATTTAGGTACCAATACCCAGCAGTCTGCTCATGACCAGATCCACCGGGGCAAGTTCCAGTACATTCAGCCATGGCCCCCATAACTTCTCGAATTTCTGGGCGGAGCCCCTATGTTGATAAATTACCTTCTCCTTCGAGAGCATATCTGCCATTATGTTAATGCACTCCTTAAGCATAGGAGGATCCTCCGATATCCAGTGAGCCATAATTAACTTGTGTGCCTGAAACAGGGATCTAATGACTGCTACCCTAGTACACTCCCTCCAGTCCAATTCATCCAGAATATTGAGATTCTCGGATTTGTAGGCATCGAGACCTGAAGCACCCTGTTTATGGTGTCCACTACCCCCTTCCAGTAGGGGTGGAGCTTCGGGCACCTCCACAGTAGGTGGACCAGGTCTCCATGATCCCTCTTACATCTGATGCAAAGCGGGGTAGGTCGCAGGCCCATAATAAACAATCTGTGGGGGTATAATAGACTCTGAACAGTAGATACAGCTGCGACAATCTGTGTGTTATATTCAAGGAGCATGTGGGTACTGCCTGCAGGGCCTCCTCCCACTGGTCTCCGTCAATCGGGTCCACCTCCCCCTCCCACTTGTCCAACATTCGTGGGTATTTATTCAAAAAGTTTTGTAATAGCATATTATAGCATTGTGATATAAAACCCTTAGTATTAGGCGCTATTGCTATTAAATTAAACAATGGAGTCGGAGAGGGGACCCACTCCGAGGATATGCTTTAGTTGCATATAATAAAATCTCATAGATTGCGGTAAACCGAAAAGGCCTTGCAAGGTTTCAAACGTAAGCAGTTTCCCATTGTGGAAGATCTGACTAAGGTAGACCACCCCACACCTCTTCCATAACATGCAGTGCTGTAGTTTAGCTAGTTCTGGATATGAGTCATTAGCCCAGATAGGGCTATAGTCTGTGTACCTCGTCACCCCTTACAGATATCTAGTTTTATTCTAAATTTTTTGAATAAGGTTATATGTCGGGAATAATTTTCTTTGGTTTCCCAAATGCTGTCGACTCCAGGGCTGTCCCTCCCAACCGTATGTAGCATTACTAATTCAGAAGAGTCACCGGTCTCCCTCTGTGTCTGTGCTCGTGTGGATCACACCTATCAACTATTGTAGTTGTGCAGCAATATAATATAACCAAGGATTTGGGAGGGCAAGCCCTCCCTCATCTTTTGGTCTTTGAAGATATTCAAGTTTAATTCTAAGTGTGCGGTTCTTCCAAATAAGTGTACGAAACAGGGAGTTAACAATTCTAAACACCTTCAGAGTCACTACCGTCGGGGCATTGTGGAGCACGTAGAGTAATTGTGGCATGAGGATCATTTTAATTAGATTCACTCTGCCCATTACCGACAGGCAGAGTGAGTTCCACGTTTTGATATGGTCTCTAAATCTTTGTAGCAGCGGGGAGACATTCAGCCTTCTATAGTCACAAATGTTGGGTGTCACCTGAATACCCAAGTATCTAAACGAAGTAGTCAGAGGTACTGTATTAGAGGTCGGGGGCGTCCCACCCCCATCAATTAGCATCAGAGAAGATTTAGTCCAGTTTATCCAAAGGCCGGAGTATCTACCAAACTCCCCTATGGTAGCCATAGCTTCCATAAGAGAGCCTTCCACGTCGCCAAGTAAGATCATAGTGTCATCTGCCTATAGCATTATTTTCTCCTGTTTGTTCCCATATTTAAATCCCACAATTCCTGGGTTCGCTCTCACCTTTATCACTAGGGGTTTGATGGCTAATGCAAAAAGCAGGGGTGACAAGGGACACCCCTGGCATGTGCCTCTACACAACGTGAAAGTGTGGGACATAGCTCCGCTTGCCCGGATGGCTGCTTGAGGGCTGCGGTACAGCAGACGCACCCAGGAGATATATGATTCTCCAAGGCCGAAACGTCAGAGAATTTTCAGAGATACTCCCATTCTACGCTATCAAAGGCCTTCATAGCATCCAATGAGAGCAAGGCCCTCTGCCCTACGTTATCCACCGGGAATTACATATTAAGGTAAAGCCTCCGTAAGTTGACAGCATAAAGCCAGCCTGATCAGGGTGAACGATTCCCGTGATGGCCCCGTTCAGCCTAATTGCCAGAATTTTGGCCAGAAGCTTAATGTCGCTCTGTAGCAAAAATATGGGTCTGTATGAGCCCCGGTCCATAGGGTCCTTTCCGGGTTTCAATATGAGGACAATGTTAGCCACGGCCAAGGAGAAGGCAAAGCCCTCCGCTCCCTAGCCACGTTAAACACCGCTAAAAGTTTGGGCAGGAGTATATCTGCATATTGCTTATATACCTCCATTGGTATCCCATCCTCCCCAGGGGCCTTACAGTTGGGAAATGCCGCCAGTGCTCTCTGTAGCTCCTCCAAAGTAATAGGGGCATCCAGGGCCCTACGTTGTCAGTCGTGAGTTGTGGAAAAGCAATGCTCTGTAAGTATTCCATAAGCTCCGTCTGGGTATACTGTCCAGTCGGAAGATAGAGATTCTCATAGAATCTGGCCAGTTCCTCCAAGATTAAGTCAGGGGAGTTCACTATCCTGCCCTCTGTCATTTTGATAGCCCCGATAGTCGGGGAGCCTTGTTGGGAGTTAGCTATCCTGGCCAACATGTGCCCCGTGCTCTCCCCCTCCTCATAGAAAGCTACCTTGGAAAAAAAAGTTTTTTCTCTGCCGTGGAGGACAGCAGCCGCTCATAGGCTGATTGAGCCGACTGCCATGCCTCCCTGGCCAAGTCTGTCGGGCTTTGTACATAAGCCTCCTCTAGAGCCGCCACCTGTTTTTCCACGGGACTCTGGGGAGTGTGGATGGCAGGGATATAATCAAGTATATCACTACATGTGAGTGATCCGATACACTGCGGGGCTTATACATCACCTTTGAGATGGATGGGAGCATGGCGGGGTTACCCACGGCAAGGTCAATTCTGCACAGTGTCCCATGGGTCTTGGAGAAGCAGAAAAATTGTTTATCAACCGGATGTTTACACGTCCATATATCAATCTAACCCACTTCATTTAGTAGTCTCAGCAATGGAGACTCCCTCGATGCGGCAGAGAAGGGTGTCTGTCCATGGAGGGACTCAACCAGCAGTTAAAGTCACCCACTATCAGTAGCGGTAGATCCGATTTGCCTTCTAAATACATCAGCAGTAGTTGGAGTACGGCCACCGAAAACGGCGGGGGTATATACACACAAGCCAGAATACAATACACTTTTCCCATTCAGCAATGCAAGAAAATAAATTGGCCCTCGGTATCAACACAGACATCAATTTCCTGAAAATCTACTGAGTTATGAATCATTACACTCACACTCCTGGAATAGGAGGTGTGAGTGGAATGGTAGGCCCTGCCCACCCATGCAAATCTAAGGCAACATTTTGTTTCATTGGTTAGATGTGTTTCCTGCATACATAAAATCATAGGGTGATATTTCTTCATACATGTAGATACCATCATGCGCTTAAGTGGGGAGCCTAAACCTCTGACATTCCAAGAAACTATTGGTAATTCAACCATCTGGAAGAGGCAGACATATCCTCAAGGAGGAATGCAATATCAAACCAGAGTACAGAGAATGATGCGATAGATCTAAGTCTCCTTGGTCAGGTAAACTCAGGGGTCCCCCTTGCCACATGTGCAGTATAGATAGTGGCAGCAAATACAGTCTCCAAGTGTGGGGCATAATGTCAGAGTAGGCGGAAGCCACATCAGAAGTGTCAGGAAATGCAGAATCCTGCGACCAGAGCGCAGTAGCATGTAGGTATAGCTTTCGGTATAAGTAAAAGAAAAATAATGCAAAAAAAAAACCAAAGAACAAGGCTGTCAACAGGAAAACCCCATGAATGTAAACTGGAAACAGGAACCAACGTGGTGATCTTGACTTACCTCTTACATAGGGGAAGCGCATTTTTTCTTGCCTACTTCACAAGATAGCTCACGATTCACAAGGTAATATTACGTCTCCCAGCAGCATAAGACTTGGGAATTCCCCTAAAGTGTATATTCTTCTGTCGTCATAAAAAGATGTAAAAGGGGAAATAGGGGCATGTATACATGTAAACAAAAGGGGGAATCCCCAGCAACACCCGGGCGGCAATAAGTGAGCTTCAAACAACTTTCCTGTAATAATCCTGTGGAGGTCTCCGGAGGAGATTAGTGATGGCTGAGTCAGGCAGGTCTTTCTCTGTCTTCATCCCTAGCTCGGTGGCGTAGTGCCTGTTCATTGCGATCCAGCCACAAGGCCGACTCAAAGAAATGGGACTGTCTATTTGCTGTAACTCTGAGTTTTGCTGGGTACAGCATAGCATAGGGTAGCTGCAAAGCTCTCAGGTGCCTCTTAACATCCGAGAATTTGGCTCTGGATTTCTGGACCTCCGCCGAGAAGTCTGGGTAGAACGGCACTCTAACCCCTATTACCTGTATATTGGCTTTTTCCTGTGCGTTTCTCAGCACCGCTTCCCTATCTCTATAATGCAGAAGCCGGGCCAATATAGGTCTTGGGGAGCCCCTGGTTGCAGTGGGCGTCCCGGTGTGCGATGCGCCCGTTCAACTGTAAAGAAAGGGGAAAAAGCTTCCCTCCCAAATATCTCAGTCAGCCAGGTCTCTACAAATGTGGTGGTATCTCTCCCTTCTGTTATGGAATGGCAGCTTACTGTATATTTTTGTGCCACATCCAGTGAAAAGCTAAACAATAAAACAATGGACCCCCTAATGGTGGACTTTTCAGGCACTTGGAGAAAATATTACAAAATATTAATACCAATGTAATTTATTACATTTCAACATTAAAAACAGTAGTAATATACCAAATACTATACAGAATGCATAACAATCATTTTTACATGTATGTCCACAATTTCAGAAGTATTCTTGCACCCAACGTGTTTCGGAGTAAATATACCTCCTTCCTCAGGGGTGGGTGTAAGAGGCATTTTTATTCTAAAAAAGGGTATATAAGACAAAATAGAAATATATGTCAACATTCAAATATATATATATATATATATATATATATATATATATATATATATAGGTATAGCAATATGGTTTAATCTCCATGTACTTTTACACTTACAATATTGTGGTGTGTTACTGACTTGGCATTCCATATAATTGAAAATTAAAAACAACAACAGGGACACGGTCTGTCAACCATAGAAATTCTTGGTTCCAAGAGGAAGCAATGGTTTTCAATTGTTAGAAATTTGTTTGGTATCCGTATTGGGAAAGAATTGAGATGAAAAAATCCATTCAAAAATATCTTTGGTGAGGGGGGGGTTAGATCCTCCCTTGGCCTTCCAACAAAAAAAGGGAAAGGGAGGCCAGTAGGGGGCGTAAGGATATAGTATTTCTGAGAATACACTGAGGCCGAGAGGCAAATCCTGCAAAAGGCATAATAGAAAAATGTGTCATATTTTCTGAAAATTACAAACACTATTTTTAATTATTTTATTATAATTTTTATTTTAATAGAGGTAGTTTATTTGTGTGCAAACGATAAATCATATAAATAAAACTTGTAGATCCCCAAAGTGTCACTTACTACAAACACTAAGCGCTCCTGGGTGCAGTTAAATCAATGTATAACAATTGTGTCACTGACAACTGATAAAAAAAAAAAAAAAAAAAAAAAAATATATATATATATATATATATATATATATATATATATATATACATACACCAAATCTAATTGCAGATTAGTTTCTATAGAAAACAGCTGCTGCCGTAAACACTTCCTAAAAGAGAAGCTCAATAATGGAATTAAAGTAATCACAAAATAAATTTCTGTGAAATGCAGCGCTATTAGTGTTCTTAAATAATCAACTAGATAGTGTCCTTCTGTTGAATTGGTTAAACAGTTCAAAATGAAATAGGTGTCATCCAAGAAGACTTAGTAACACTGTTACAAATTATCCTTCCCAGTCTGTGGTGCATGGGATCCCTGTGGGTAGGTGGATGTGACTGAACTGATGGAACAGGACATATAAACTCCCTCGGCTTTCAATACACATATATATCGCAAGTGAATTCTCTGATAGATTCAAACCTTACCAGACTATAGTGGGTAAAACAGCATGCAGACAAGCTAGGCTCATTTCAAATAGCTGTCGTCCAAAGGAATCACTGGCGTCCGGTGAATGAAGGACGATGACTGACAGGTGGGACGGTCTTTTTCTCGGAGCAGCTCAATCATATGTAAAGACAAGAAAGTGCTCCATAGTGTAATATCGTTGATAAAAAAGAATTTTATTGATCAAAAGGACACCCTACTGTAGCAAATACACTCACAAGAAAAAGAGGTAGTTAAAGCATATATTACACAGCCCCTGTCTTTAAAATCACTGCGGAGATGACTGGTAGCAGAACCGCGCGGTATTCAAACAGTGACCAAACTTCACAAGCTGAAAATATCAAAGGCAGTCGTATAGCCACACTCTGATGCGTTTCGTCATCTAGGACATCATCTGAGGGTGTGGCTATACAATACGACTTCACCCTCTATATATCCCAAACAATCACTCATCAATCAATAGACTTAACCCATTGTGCACTCATCCACCATAGTGATCACGGCCGGACCTTAATTCAACTGGTGTGTAGCATAAACGTACTCACGCAAAGTCCAAACTAAGCTAAAAGGATGTGTATCACATAATGTAAGATCCGACATTGACCATAATGCTTTTCCCCATATTTACATAAGAGGAAATTGTATGCGTCAGCACTATTTGGAGTTTTCATCCGTATAACAGTCTAAGCTTGGCAATAGAGACATATACACGCCGATAAAACTATATCGGTACACATAAAAAAAAATATCCATTACGAAATAGACTCCGGTCCAGGCGTCCAGTGCAGTCAAATGTATGCACTTGATGCTATGTGTATATATTGACCAGATGTTATACATTATTTAACCCAGTTCAATGAACAGTCAGATAGCGTCAGTTCTAGTGATAAGTGCATTTAAACATGGGCAGAGACTTCAATGCAATTGCTGGATATATAGCATCCAGGCCGGGAGTACCCGAGTGATATTAGTCACTCAAATACTCTAATCCAGCCACCGCAAGACATTTCAAAATTACACAAGCATATAATTAATAAATTGATAAAATGCAAATACATGCAAATCCAAGGAATATCCTAATGGGTGAAGAGCACATCAAACCATGCTACATATGCATAATACATATATAAATAAAAGCTACATATACACAGATACCGAAAAATTAGATTAAAAGATGGCTAATAAAAAATATATATACAGTATTCTTATGCGAGTCAAAACACCAAGAGCTATAAAATAGGCTTGGAGCTGACTTAACGTATAATATAACTACATATCATATGCTACATTAAAACATTACAAATATGTATATATATTTGAAATTATTTAATTTAAAATATATCCTACAGATGGAATAAAGTAAAATTAAAGCAAGATAGATTCATTACCTCATGAATTCGAAACAAGACAAATCAATTGAAGAAGTGTGCAAAAACAATTATCATAAAAAGGCTAGCAGCATAGTGGACCAGTGAGCACTAAATCTTACTAATATATTCTTAAAAAATAGTCCTTTTGAATACTCTAAAAGCTATATAGGAAATAATGATAATACTGATAGTACTCCTAAATAGTTGTGTCAACAATTGCAATCGGTATAGATAATTAAAGAATTTTAACTTAAATAATTATTTAAATAATTATGAAAGACCAGCATTACAGTGTAAAATTGAACACTTACTCATGCCAGAGTATCATAGGATGTATCTAAATATATGTAAAGAAAACAGAGATAACAATGGGGTATATCTAAACTAATAAGGGATTATTTAGAGAGCAGAAATACCATATAGGAATAACAATACTCATAGCAGTATTATTGCTCGTAAATGATTATAATGGATATACAGGTTGATGGATGAATAATGATTGAGGGTTAGTGGTCACTTATAAAGCAATTTACATCTAACTCTATATTCATACCATGTGGCATAAGTGTGCCCATAAGGAAAATCCACTTAGTTTCAAGTTGGGAAATTTCCCTTACCATATTGGATCCCCTCCAATTGGGGAGTATTTTATCAACACCCCAAAACTTCAAAAAGCATAAAATAAAAAGCATATTTTTATTTATTTTCTGAGCAGCTATGGATGCGGTTAAATTTTTAGCAAATAGACAGATCGATTTAAATTCGATCTTTACTGAAAATACAGAGATAGCGGTAGAAGAAAATTTCTAAAGCTCATTACTTTCTTTAGGTTATGCTTTAGAAGAACAAGTAAGGACATGGTGGGACATTAGTACAATGGAACTGTATGTCAAAGACAACATAATAGTGAGAAGCCTGAGATGGGAAGTTACCCCGCAGGATGGTCTTGACGATATTGATTCCATGACAGAATGGCTTGATTTCTTTAATGGTGTTGGTTTTAAATTGCAACAGTTGGCTTTAAGACGTAAACAAAGGAAGATGGCTAAATTAGAAGTTTTAATTAAAGAGTTACTTCCTAAATTAGATCCTATTAAGGACACTCAGCAGTGGATTGATTTTAATAATAGCAATAGTAGACAGAGATACTCAAAAGAAAAAAGTGAAGAAATATCATAGGGATATGGGTGATTTTAAGAACAATAGCATTTATTTGTGGCAAAACAAAAATGCCACGACTCAGCTCCCTGTCATTAGTAATAATGATAGGGACAGTGATCAGGTTAGAATTCCACCCATTCAAGCGAACGCCGCACATTCAATCCCAATAAATGCCTCGACACCTATAAATCCAGCTCAATGTGGACCTAACCAGTTAGCAGGTATGAGGGGTAGAGGTGGGTGAGGAAGGAGTTCGCAAAGGGTTAGAGGAGCAAGGGGAGGACCTCAGCACATGAATTCCGATCACCATTATCAGTACACTGTGCCCATACAGAATAAGTTTGAGCAATTAGCTCACTATGATGGATGGGATAATACACCGCGTCCTTTTTCACTGCATCCTTTTTTAGGGAGAGGGAGGAGCAATGCTCGGGGTTACCGAGGAAATCGGACCTTCCAAGGAGGAGCTACGGAGTCCCGTCCATCCCATCCATCGTACCATCAAGGGTGGTGGAAACCCCAACGGGAATACACCCAACAACAATCTCGAGACCCAGTGAGAAAGGATCCTCGAGACTTGGTAATAAAGGACGTAGAGGATGCAGGGCAGGGAGAAGGATCCAATACAAGCAAAAAAAGAAGGAGAGAGAAGGAATCGAGGGTATATACAATTTAAGTAAAGTAACCCTCTCCCATCAAGAAATGAATATCCTGAATTTAGGATTAAAGTGTGCACCGAACAAGTCATTGAACAAGTTTGATATCTATATGGATATAAATAAATATATAAAAAAAGATCAACATTAAGAAATATTTTTTGAATAACAATTCAACCTCCAATTCAACAAATAGGAATATCATTGGGATAGATAGCGGCTTAAAAAATAAGTCTCTGTTTAACCCACCCATCACTGCGAATCAACACGTGGATGTGTTCAAAAATCTTGTAATAAGGGATCTTGAACAAGTTTTACCAGAAAAGAAAGTAAACCCGTGGCACATCCAAAATGGGATTAAACAATTGGAGGAAAGAAAAGATATTATAATCCATCCTGCGGATAAAGGGGGGTGGTGTGGTTATATTGGATAAGAATTTTTACACCACACAACTGGAGAATATGTTGTCAGATACAGACACATATATGAAGTTGAGCTCGGACCCCACTAATTCTTTCCAGAAGGATCTTCAGTGCCTGATATCTCTTGGGTATGACAATAAAGTGTTAAACAAGAAGGAGAATAAATATTTGGTACCCAGTTTTCGTAGGATTCCTACCATATATACCTTACAGAAGGTTCATAAGGACCCCGTCTGTCCACCAGCTCTCCCTATTGTGAATAGCATTGGGTCAGTGACAGCGAGAGCAGGTCAATACCTTGATAAATTTTTACAAACAAGTGTGTTGCAGACGTGGGCATACCTAAAAGACACAAAAAATTTTCTGCAACTAATAACGGAGATTGATTTGACAAATAAAAATGATGTGTATCTGGTAAGTGCTAACGTCTCCTCTCTTTATAGCATTATTCAGCATGATGATGCATTATTGGCCTTAAACTGGGCTTTGAGTCGCAGAGATGACATCCCGTTCGAGCAAAAAGTGGTTTTGAGACAGGTATTAGATTTTTACCTGTCTCATAATTATTTTTGGTATAATCATGATTTTTATTTACAAATAAGAGGCGTTGCAATGGGAGCTAAGTTTGCTCCTAGCCTCGCAAACTTGTTCATAGCGGAGTGGGAGGACAAATTTGTATTTTCACAGAGAAGAGAGAGTTTACTTTTCTATAAAAGATTTATAGATGACCTGTTCTTCGTATGGGAGGGTTCAGAAACCTCATTGCATTCTTTTTTGTATGAGCTTAATTCTAATAAATTCTCATTCATTATTTGGATGTGAATGTACAAAGAACAGGTAACTCTTTGTCAACTACTGTTAATTTCAAGCCTACTGATAGGAATAGCTATCTGCCCATAAATAGTGGACACCATCCACGATGGTTAAGGAATATCCCTAAGGGGTAGATAATGATGATAAGAAGGAACTGTACTTCTGACAGTGACTTCATGACCCAGGCTACTACCATTAAAGAAAAGTTTGTACAAAAGGGCTATAATGAACAACAATTGGACAAAATAATACAAACTATAGCTGACACTCCACGCAATCTGTGCTTTCAGGATAAGGAGCCTAACGTTAATAATAGGCAGGAATGGGGCTTTATTTCTAATTTTCACATCCAGTATAAACAAATTGAGGACATTTTTAAGAAACACTGGCATGTGTTACGTATGGACAGAGTTTTACAACCGGTTTTACCAGAAAATCCTGTTTTTACTTACAGAACAGCCCCCAACCATGGTGATAAAATCATAAAAAAGGTTCTTGATCCTCCAAAAAGACTTGGTACTTTTTGGGATGTGACCGGCTTTTATTCTTGTAGAAAATGTAAAGCATGTCCTAAGGTTAATCAACATATTAGGGGGCTAGTGGATTTTACTTCCTCTGCTAATCACAAATCTTTTAAAATTAGAGAATTTATTACGTGTGCCACTACACATGTTGTGTATGTCCTTCAGTGCCCATGTAATTTAATGTAAGTGGGAGGCACAAAAAGAGCTTTGAAAAAATGTATCTCTGAACACATATATAATATAGAGGTAGGTTTTGAATGCCATAGTGTTTCTCTACACTTTAAGAAATACCACAACCAGAACCCTGCCGGATTGAAGTTTTGGGGTGTTGATAAAATACTCCCCAATTGGAGGGGATCCAATAAGGTAAGGAAAATTTCCCAACTTGAAACTAAGTGGATTTTCCTTATGGGCACACTTATGCCACATGGTATGAATATAGAGTTAGATGTAAATTGCTTTATAAGTGACCACTAAGCCTCAATCATTATTCATCCATCAACCTGTATATCCATTATAATCATTTACGAGCAATAATACTGCTATGAGTATTGTTATTCCTATATGGTATTTCTGCTCTCTAAATAATCCCTTATTAGTTTAGATACACCCCAATGTTATCTCTGTTTTCTTTACATATATTTAGATACATCCTATGATACTCTGGCATGAGTAAGTGTTCAATTTTACACTGTAATGCTGGTCTTTAATAATTATTTAAATAATTATTTAAGTTAAAATTCTTTAATTATCTATACCGATTGCAATTGTTGACACAACTATTTAGGAGTAGTGGTACTATCAGTGTTATCATTATTTCCTACATAGCTTTTAGAGTATTCAAAAGGACTATTTTTTAAGAATATATTAGTACGATTTAGTGCTCACTGTTCCACTATGCTGCTAGCCTTTTTATGATCATTGTTTTTGTACACTTCTTCAATTGATTTGTCTTGTTTCGAATTCATGAGGTGATGCATCTATCTTGTTTTAATTTTACTTTATTCCATCTGTAGGATATATTTTCAATTAATTAATTTCAAGTATATATACATATTTTTAATGTTTTAATGTAGCATATGATATGTAGTTATATTATACGTTAAGTCAGCTCCGAGCCTATTTTATAGCTCTTGGTGTTTTGACTCGCATAAGAATATATATATTTTTTATTAGCCATCTTTTAATCTAATTTTTCGGTATCTGTGTATATGTAGCTTTTATTTATATATGTATTATGCTTATGTAGCATGGTTTGATGTGCTCTTCACCCATTAGGATATTCCTTGAATTTGCGTGTATTTGCATTTTATCAATTTATTATTTATATGCTCGTGTAATTTTGAAATGTCTTGCGGTGGCTGGATTAGAGTATTTGAGTGACTAATATCACTTGGGTACTCCTGGCCCAGATGCTATATATCCAGCAATTGCATTGAAGTCTCTGCCCATGTTTAAATGCACTTATCACTAGAACTGATGCTATCCGACTGTTCATTAAACTGGGTTAAATAATGTGGTCGATATATACACATAGCATCCAGTGCATACATTTGACTGCACTGGACGCCTGGACCGGAGTCTATTCCGTAATGGATATTTTTTTTTCCGTGTACCGATATAGTTTTATCGGCGTGTATATGTCTCTATTGCCAAGCTTGGACTGTTATACGGATGGAAACTCCAAATAGTGATGCCGCATACAATTTCCTCTTATGTAAATATGGGGAAGAGCATTATGGTCAAGGTCGGATCTTACGTTATGTGATACACATCCTTTTAGCTTAGTTTGGACTTTGTGTAAGTAAGTTTATGCTACACACCAGTTGAATTAAGGTCCGGCCGCGATCAGTATGGTGGATGAGTGCACAATGGGTTAAGTCTATTGATTGATGAGTGATTGTTTGGGATATATAGAGGGTGAAGTCGTATTGTATAGCCACACCCTCAGATGATGTCCTAGATGACGAAACGCATCAGGCGTGGCTATACGACTGCCTTTGATACTTTCAGCTCATGAAGTTTGGTCACTGTTTTAATACCGCGCGGTATTGAACATATGATTGAGCTGCTCCGAGAAAAAGACCGTCCCACCTGTCAGTCATCGTCCTTCATTCACCGGACGCCAGTGATTCCTTTGGATGACAGTTATTTAAAATGAACCTAGCTTGTCTGCATGCTGTTTTACCCACTATGGTCTGGTAAGGTTTGAATCTATCAGAGAATTCACTTGCGATATATATGTGTATTGAAAGCCGAGGGAGTTTATATGTCCCTTTCCATCACTTCAGTCACATCCACCTACCCACAGGGATCCCATGCACCACAGACTGAGAAGGATAATTTGTAACAGTGTTACTAAGTCTTCTTGGATGACACGTATTTCATTTTGAACTGTTTAACTGATTCAACAGAAGGGCACTATCTAGTTGATTATTTAAGAACACTAATAGCCCTGCCTTTCGCAAAAATTTATTTTGTGATTACTTTAAAACGATAAATCATACCTGAGAGTTATTTAGCGGGCCGGCTACTGATGTTGCTAGTGTATAGGGAGTAACTATAAAAGCAACAAATGAAAAATCACCTGTTTAGTTAATTGGTACTTTTTGAATTTTTAAATCTTATATATTGACATCACAGATGTACTAACATGTTTATTGTTTAGTTGTAACCTTTAGAAACAGGGTAGATTTGTTTATTATAATTTGTTACCAATTACTGGGAAATGAAAAAGCACTAAGCCCTTGTAGAATGCTCCTAATGATACTCTCAATTACTTTAGTTTACCAAAATAGGATAACAGCATTCTTTTAATTTTAGATAGCATTTTAGACAGGATTTTGCCATGTATGCCCCCCCGGGCTAGGTGCGCGCCGCCTCGTCCATGACGCGCATGTGCGAGCCCGCACGCACGTCAGAACGAGGCCGCCCACTTCACCCGCCGACACAGCAAGCTTCCCCAGCGGACTGTGCATGGGGTCACAATGTGGGAAACAGTCACAAGTTGTGTAGCAACTGTGCCCGCACAGTAAGCCGCCACAGGTTACATAGCCCGGGCGGCTTTGTGTGCCGGGCAATGCTCAGATTCAGAATCATACTTGGTAAACTGAAATTATATTCCATGTATAGATGTGATGCACTTGATTATAATGTAAAACCTATTGGAAACAATAAGGATTGGTGACAGGTGTTATTTAAAATGACAGGGTTGCATAGAGTTTTTTTAGTTACATGGATCCAGGCATATTAAAAAGTATAGTATGAATATACATCAATAGTTAGATGGAAGTACTTATTGAACGACATAGACATGTTGCACATTGTGTTCAGTCATACATAATGACATACATTTTTGGCAGAAAGAACAGACATCTACTTAGTATAGTGATTGATATTGGTTATTGGAGACACAGTTAAATTTAAATAAAAAATGTAGTCGCATCAAGTGATATATATTCTAGCAGGATCAAGTAGTGTATATGGTATCAAATGGTATTTTAGTATTTTGGCAGGATCAAATGTAGAAATACATCAACAATTTAGATGATAATGCTTATTGAATAGCATATGTATATTGCACATTATGTTTACTGACCTACATTTTTGGCAGGATCGACATGAGTGAATACATTTTTGGCAGGATCTACGTGAGCAAAACACATTTAGACATGGTATAAAGCAAAGGAGTAGAGATCTGCTTAGTATAGTAGTTGATATAGGTTATTAAAGACACGATTAGAAAGAGTTTGGTCACATCAAGTAATATATATTCTAGCAGGATTAAATGGTATATATCACATCAAGTGGTATTTTGGCAGGATCAATACAAAGCATTTCTTGTTGAAATATACTGTGAGTGTTTCTATGTTGGCAAATTTTTTATTGTTCCCTTCCTCCCGAGGAGAAACCTTCGAGGAAGGGTTTAAACCAGATTGTTTTGTTTAAACCGGGGGGCTGGGTAGCTTTTAATCTATGAATCCACCGTGATTCCATTTGCAATAGGATTTTGTTCCAGTCCCCTCCTCTGGGACTTGGGTGTACACGGTCCAAAATTAGGAACTTTATTTTCGGAAATTTTCCATCATAAACTAGTGTAGTATGTACTTATTATATTATCATTGAAGTAACTTCTCAAAAGTAATTTGGGCCAAAAAGACCAACAGTTGTCAAACATTTTACAAGTCATAGAATTAATAGCTATGAGACGTTCAAAGGTATAGTTTCTATGAACTACTGTGACTATGTCAGATATTTATGGCTTTGCTGGATTTCCAGTTGCGCAAGATCAGTAAGCGTGTTTCTAATAGTATATGAGTTATGACTGGTCTAAAAGTGTTCTGGAATTTGTCTATGTTTAAGTGTAGAAGTGCTAGAGCTGGATCTGGTTTTGTAATTATTCCTGTTATAGAGGAGATTCATTGGAATACCTGGTTCCAAATGCTTTTTATACTTGGGCATTGACAAAACATATGTAACAGGTTTCCTGTGTGGCCACATTCTCTCCAGCATTTTGGTGACACTCCTGGAAAGTAGGCAGCTATTCTATATGGGGTGTAGTGCCATCTATTAGCCATTTTAATTATAAGTTCCCAGTGTTTAACACAATGAGATGCTTTATGAGTTTCTCTAAAGGTATATACCCATTGTTCATCTGAGAAAGTGGTACCTAGGTCTAGCTCCCACTTTTTCATTGCTATGGTTTTTGTGAACTGTAATTTCTGTCGGATTAGGTTGTAAAAGAATGATATACCCTTTGTTTCTTGTTTGGTTGTGGAGTAGAATTGCCATACTTTACCGGGAAGGGATATATTTGGGGGAGCTTGTATTTTAAGGAAATGGGTAATTCTCAAGCATGTGAACAGTTTGTCGGTCGTGAGGTGGTATTGTGTCATAATGTGGTTTGCAGATTTATGTTGTGTTCCCTCATATAGGTCAGATATATGTGTAATGCCCTTGTCATTCAATTCTTTGACTCTTATCATTGGTATTTTGGATTCTAACAGTGTTAGGGGTAGTTTATAATTTGTCATTTGGTTATCCTGATGTTGTTGTTCTAGAATAAATCTCCATACCTTCAATGAGGTCTGCATTGGAGGTGATAGAATATTTGTATCCCATTGTTCCGTCACTCATAAGCAGTAGTGTTAGGTCTTTTGTAGGTGATATATCCTTTTCAATGTCTACCCATAAAGGCTTGTTATTCTCTTGAAACCAATATTTGATCTGGTCTAAGCGTACAGCCCAGAGGTAGTCATAAATGTGCACTAGTCCTGCCCCTCCTGCTTTTCTATGGGAAGTTAGGTTGTTTGTTGAACATCTGGCTTTCTTCCCATCCCAAATGTACCTCCAGCTGAGATTTGTTATGCTCTTGAGGTGATGACGTGGGATGTGAATTGACAGGGTGCGGAACATATACAATATTTGTGGCAATATTAACATCTTGCAAGCAGTTATCCTACCTAGCCATGATATTTCCTTTTTTGACATATCTTTGAACTGAGCTTCCAGTTTGGCTATCAGCGGGGACATGTTAGCTTTAGCAAGTGCAGAAGTTTTGTTAGTAATTGTAATTCCAAAGTAAGTAATACCTCCTGTACTCCATGTATAAGGTAACTGTGCTTGAAGGGCAGCTCGAATGTGGGGAGGCACTCTTAGGTCCAGTATTAAGGATTTAGTGAAATTGACCTTGTAATAGGAGATATCCCCAAAATTAGTGAGGACAGCGTGTACCTCGTTTAGGGACATGAGTGGATTAGTCAGGAGGATGATTACATCATCCGCAAATAAGTTGATGGTGTGTTTGCTAGAGCCAAACTGGAAGCCAGTGATCAACGGATAATTTCTAATAGCTTCGGCCAAAGGTTCTATCATTAGATTGAAAATGGTCGGAGACAGAGGGCAGCCTTGCCTAGTCCCATTAGATATTTTGAAGGGTGTGGATAGAAAACCGGTGGAGTATACCTGTGCAGAAGGGCAAGAATATAAGGCCATAATTGCTTTCAATATGGAGCCTTTGAAACCATACCATCTAAAACCATTTCCATATAGGTCCAATGAATTCTATCTAACGCCTTCTCTGCGTCTATAGATAGCAACAGAGAAGGCGTTCAAGTTCTCTCAGCATGATGTAACACATTAATGATTCTCCTAGTTGCATCAGAGGTCTGTCTCCCCTTCATAAAGCCCATCTGGTCGCGCTTGATTATTGTGGGTATGATATTATTTAGTCTTTTGGCTAGTAACTTTGCATAAACCTTGGTATCCAAGTTGAGAAGGGATATGGGTCTAAAATTGACTGGTGTATTGGGGTCTTTCCCCGGTTTCGGAAGCGTCACTATATGTGCTCTCAGCATCTCTTGGGGTAGGACTGCGGAGATTGTGGCTTTATGAAATACTTTGGACATGTGGGGTGAAAGTATGGTTTTAAATGTTTTAAAGTATTCATTGGAAAATCCATCGGGACTGGGTGATTTCCCGTTTGGTAGAGTTTGTATAATTTTTTCTATTTCTTGGGCTGTGATTGGTGCATTTAGGGTATCTAGTTGAATTTCTGAGAGAGATGGGAGATTTATCTTCCTCAAGAAAGTTTGTATTTTATCTGCTGTTGGTTGAGGAGTGGTAGTGTCAGTGTGTAGATTGTACAATGAACTGTAGTATGCGGCAAATTGGTTTGCTATGTCTTTGGGGTTGACAACTTTGTGTGTGGAAGTGGAGTGTATTAAGTGTGCAATTCTAGTTTTAGTGCAAGCCACTTTAAGTCTATTTGCTAGGTATTTACCTGCTCTATTGGCATTGGCATAGTAGTTTAGTCTCAAGCGCCTGAGATGTTTATCATATTGTTGTGTTAGCAGTTCTCTGAGATTTTCCCTGAGGGCGGTTAGTTGGTTAGTCAAGGGCACTGATAGTGATTTTTTGTTTTGGGATTCTATGTTATGTATGTCTGAGAGAATCTTATTAAGCTGTTGGGCCTGTCTCTTTTTTTCTCTAGCTCCTATTTGTATTAGGATGCCTCTTATGAAGGCCTTGTGTGCATTCCACACAATATATGGGTCTGTAACTGAATCTGTATTCTCTAAAAAGTAATTATTGAGATGCTGAGACAGGGATTTTTGAAAGTGTGGGTCTTGGAGGAGTCGTGTATTGCAGCGCCAGATGGGTGGGGACGAGGAAACTCCCTTTTCCACAACAGACATAGTTGTGGCAGCATGGTTCGACCATGTGATATTGTGTATTTTTGTTGATTCAATATTTTGCAGGAGCCATTTGTCTGTTAAAAACATGTCTATTTGGGAATAGGAGCCATGTCTGTTTGAGAAAAAAGGTATAGTGTTTTTCGTTGGCTTGAAGGCATCTCCACGCATCGAATAATTCCTCATTTTGAAACAGAGTATGGAGGGACAGCGTGCCTTTAGGTTTACCTGAGGAAGAGTCCAATAGCGGACCTGAAGTCACGTTAAAGTCTCCGCAGATCAGGAGGTTACCATATTTCATGGCATTGGCTTTGATGAGAACTTTCTTTATAAAACGTAGTTTTTTTTTTTGAAAAAGTTTTTTATTATGCACAACAAGTATACATATCACTCATATTACACATATTCCATATGTTCCATTAGCATATAAATTCCATAAACATAACAATCATATTGCAGGCTTAACATATGCTCATTCCATCATCAATTCTGTCTTATGATATCATACACGTGCATTTTTTTCATAACAGAAACCCCAATAACAATAAAAATAACCCCCCCCCCCCCTCCCCTCCCACCTTCTTCCCCTGGGATGTCTGCATTTCAGTATTTTTTTTTTTCCTGCCCCTTCTTAAAAAACGAACATATCTGGCCCATCTAGGAAAGGGAAGCAAGCAACCCATTTCCATCTCTCCAGAGTTTTTTTATCTATCACTCATACAACATACTAGGGCTCTCCCTCATCCAGAGTATTCTCAGAGTCTATCCACCGGAACCAAACTTTCCATAACTTCTTGGTAGCCCCTCTAGCCTCATAAGTCATTTTATACATCATTAAATCTGCGTTTATTATTTTAATCCACATCCCTAGCGTCAATTGTTCCTCATGTATCCATCTCCTTGCTATGAGCTTTTTAACACCAAAATACAGGATCCTTAGCAACAATTTTTAATGTGGGCATTTAACTCCTCTTGATCGAAAATCCCAAGTAAACACCGCATAGGAGAGCAAATATTCAGTAAAGCAAACTTATCTGATATAAATTCAGTGACCTGAGACCATAGCGGTCTCACCTTCATACATTCCCACACCATATGTGCAAATGTGCCCTCCTCCTTCCCACATTTATGACAAATAGCAGAGTCCCTCCTATGCATTCGATGTAATCTGGTCGGTGTATAATACTGTTGGTGTAGATATCGATATTGAATCATTCTGTCCGTGGAGGAGATAACAGACACCAAAAACGTGTCCAATACCTCCTGCCACAGTTCCTCCGACAACTCCGGGACAATCCTCTCCCATCTCCCCCTGGCCTTGGAGGTCAAAGCTACCTGACCCGGACCCACCGCCCCGTAATATCTGGAAATCCTCTTTGACACATCCGGGTCAATCAGTACCCTTTCTAAGTCTGTATTTTGTACACGAATCTCAGACCCTCCAAACTGAGTGTATGCTGCGTGCCTCAATTGTGCATATCGGAAGAGCCAAGACCTCGGCACTCCAAATTGCTCACGCAACTGGGTAAACGTGCACAAACGACCATCTCTACAAATTTGGTGTAGATATTTAATACCATATTTTGCCCATGACCCCGGACCATCAGAAAGTTTCATAAACTCCCCCAATGATCGGTTGTACCATAAAGGACTGTTAGGAGATAGCCACAAGGGGTCATCCCCCCGTCGCTGAGAGCACAGGTGAAAAACCTTCCCCGGTAACGCCATCACCGAACCCATCTTTCTACCCGGGACCCCCCTCCTATATAATACATTCTGCAGGGTCTCCTGTGATGTGGCAATTGCAGCCTCCAACAAGGCAGTGGCATTAGGTGTCTGTGGAGACAACCGCCAGTGCAGGAAAGAGAGCTGTGAGGCCAAAAAATAGGAGCGCAAATCCGGAAGGGCAAGCCCCCCCAATGTAACTGGTAGTTTCAAAACCTTTAAAGAGACCCTGGGAGCTTTAGACCCCCACAAGAAATCTACAATAATGGAGTCAATATTCCTAAAGACCTGCAATGTCACGAAAACCGGGGAGTTCGAAAGGATATAGAGAAACTTGGGCAGGAAGATCATCTTAAATAGGTTTATCCTTCCCATCAAGGTGATCGGTAAATTCTGCCACCTTTGAACTTTTTCCCGAAACTTCCCCACAATCGGTGACAAATTGGCCTCCAGGAACTTAGAAATGGGAAGTTGAATCTCAATTCCCAGATATCTAAAAGATGCAGACAGTGGAATGGGGCACCCGAGTGGGACAGTCACCCCCTCATCAATAGGGAAAAGAGAAGATTTTCTCCAATTTATACGGAATCCAGAGTAATCTCCAAACTTCTGTATCAGTTGGAAAGCCTCCAGAAGCGAGGGTCCAGGATCCTGCAGATAGAGCAACATGTCATCTGCATAGAGTGACACTCGCTCCTCAAAATCCCCGATCCTCAATCCAGTCAACTGTGAACTAGACCTCAGCTGTACTGCTAAGGGCTCTATGGTCAGGGCAAACAGGAGGGGTGAAAGTGGACACCCCTGCCTGGTGCCCCGAAAAATAGGAAAGGGATCTGATATAATACCATTGACCCGTATTCTAATCAATGGGTCCGTATACAACAGCCGGACCCATGAGATGAACACTGGGCCAAAACCATAGGACTTCAGCAACTGAAACAAATACGGCCACTCAACCAAGTCAAAGGCCTTCTTTGTATCCAAAGAGGCCACCACCCTAGTCCCGGAGTTGTCATGAACAGTCTGAAGATTCAAAAAAAGCCTCCTGATATTCATCTGAGTGCACCTACCCTGGATAAATCCTGTTTGGTCTGCATCCACCAGCTTAGGAATGACTGCCTGCAGCCTGCTTGCAATTATTTTGGCCAATATCTTTGTATCCACATTCATCAGCGAGATTGGGCGGTAAGAATCACATTCCCGAGGATCTTTCCCCCCTTTAGGTATCAGGACTACCAAAGCTTCCCTCATAGAAGGGGGCAACCCACCGCCCACCCTGGCCTCATTAAACACTCTAATCAAGCGGGGAGCTAATCCATAGCGATAGGTGCAATACCACTCTGATGGGAAACCATCTAACCCAGGGGATTTTCTAGGGGGGAAGGAGGCAATCGCCTCCTCCACTTCCTCTACCGTAATGCCAGCCTCCAAAGCAGTGCTGTCATCCTCCGCCAATTTAGGGAGATCAATGTCCGCTATATACGTTTCCACTGCTTCAGACCCCAAAGGAGCACTAGACTTGTATAATTCTTTATAAAAAAGGACAAAAGTGTTCAAAATATTCGCCGAGTCACAGACCTCCAACTTACAATCGTCAAAAACCGATTTAATATGTACCGGAACGTATTCCGGCCTTGCCAAGTATGCCAGCAATCTGCCATTCTTGTCACCAAATTCAAACAAACGCCGGCGTTGGGCGAGGCCAAGCTTCGTAGTATGGTCTGTTAGTGTTGTCTTGTACTCCCTTGTTGCCACCCGCAATGTCAACAGCCGCTCCTCAGTGGGATCCCTAACATATTCTGCCTCCACCAGAGAGACCTCTGTTTCCCTATGCGGCAGTGTGGAGGCCAACTGCTTCTTAAATCCCTTTACCTCCGCCATGAACACCCCTCTCAACGTGGCCTTAAAGGCCTCCCACTGAAGCAGAAAGGACCCGGAAACCGGCATTATCAGCCCAGTAATGTTTGATGGCTTCTGTGCACTTAATTGTTACATATTCTTCCTGAAGCCAACTAGCCTCCATCCGCCAGAGTCTCAACCCAGGCCTCGGTCCCAGATTAAGCTCCAACAGCATAGGGGAATGATCAGAGAGAGCTCTGGGCAGGTAAGACATCTTCTGAACTAATGGCATGCCCTCCCCCTCCGTTAGGATAGCGTCTATTCTGGAGAGTGTTTCGGAGTAGCAGGAGTATTCCCTAGTATCAGGATAGTGAAAACGCCAGACATCTCTAAAGCCATGAGCAGACATCCATCCCGCCAATGGGGCAGGAGCACCAACCGTCCCTCCCAACCTGTCCAACACTGGATCAGAGACTGAATTAAAGTCCCCAATATGAAGATCCTCCCCTCCGCTACCTCATATGTATCCTTCATCATATCATCCAGATGAGTTAGCGCAAAGGGAGGAGGAACATACAGATTCACAAATGTCAATGTCCTGTTCATCACTTTCAAAACAAGTATAACATATCGCCCTTTAACATCTGTTCTTACTGTTTGAATGGATATGGGCATGGTCTTGGTGACCAAAGTAGAAACTCCCCTCGCATACGAGGAATAGCTGGAATGATAGGCCCCAGCAATGTGAGCCCTTTTTAAAGAGAGAAGCCTGGAGCCCTGCAGATGAGTTTTCTGGAGGAGTATCAAGTGAGGTTTGTATTTTTTTATATACTCAAACACCAAAGAGCGTTTAAACTTAGCAATTAGGCCTCTGACATTCCAGGCCACCACCCTCAAATTTACTTCCATGGCAGATATGAAAAAGCAAAGAAAAGAGTCGAGTGGAGGCGTTCCCTCCACCCCTGGGTATGGTCATCTGTAAAGTCAGGCTTCCAGGCTCCTCCCCCCACACACACGCCACTACATTTTATACCTTGGGCAGTACCTAATGCAGAAACAACAAGTAAAGACAATCCCATCCGTACATTAACATAGAACTCCTGCCCCCAAAAACATCCCAACTTCCCCCACCCCCCTCCCCGCACCCAGCCCCAACATGCCAGGCACTTTATTCCCATAACCTGAATTTAAGTAGGTAACAGAGATGCGACTCAAAAAAACCTATCACACGAGACCAGTCGCCAAAAGGGCGGCCAATTCTACCCGTATAGTTCAAGAACCGTTCACCTGTTATTGAACAAAAAGGTAAGAACAATAGACAAAGTCCACTAATAGGAAAATATATTGCCTAGAGCATCTTGCAGACTTGGCATATATTGCTGGCAATTGACATAAACAGTCCCAATATCAGCAAAAAAACCTTTTCCTCTTGTTTTCCCTCTTTTCGTACAAAACAATACAAGGAGGTAATGGTAAAAAAGAAAAAGTAAAACAAAAAAAACAAAACGTTCAGTTCCCCAAATTATGTGTCCCATGGGAGGATCAGCAAACTGGTAGATCCATGCCAATATAGGTGTATCTTCCATAACTGTGCAATATCAAGCACAACTCTAAATGTCATCCTTGAGAGAATAATGCGGGGGTAAAAAAACTTTTTCCTCCCATTTTTAATGCAAATGCCCTTCCTCTTCCTCCCAGCATGTATGCAAAAAAGGTTTTGTACGAGAAACCTGAACACCATTTTTAGGTTGGTCTGGAGGAAACGATCAAGAGAAAAAAAACAAAATCCCCCCCCCCCTTTTCCAAAAAAAACAAGGTTCTGCTGACATTTCTTCTGTGGGCCCCCGATCCAGTGGTGTCTCCACAAGACTCACTCATGGTCGGCTGGGAGAAACTCTATTTCTTTGGCGGCCACATGTATCCAACCACTCTGAGGCCTCAGTAGGATTGTTGAAGAAATATACTTTCCCATTATCCACCACCCTCAATTTGGCAGGGTAGAGCATGCTGTAGATCAGGCTAAGATCCCTCAATCTCTTTTTTACAGGATGAAAGGAGGCCCTCTGCTTCTGTGTAGTTGCAGAAAAATTAGGGTATATTGATATACGGCATCCATCGATCGTTAACTCAGGTCCTGTTCGGGCTCCCCGCAGGATATTTTCCCGATCACGGAAGTGCAGTACTTTTGCAATCATCGATCTAGGGGGGGCTCCCTTTGGAGGTGCTCGTCCTGGAATGCGGAGTGCCCTTTCAATGGCAAACATACTTGTAAAGGTGTTAGAAGGCATATGTTCCAACAACCACTTCTCAAGGAATTCTTCAGGGTGCCTCCCTTCCACCCCTTCCGGGAACCCCACCAGCCTAATATTGTTCCTTCTCATACGATCTTCCATATCAGCCATCTTTAATGTATGTTCAGACAGTGTCTTCTTAGTCACTTGTGCTGCAGTATCTAATGGTCTGAATACATCTTCCAATGTAGTAAGGCGGCGATCCGTGATCTGTGCCTTTTCTCTTAGTTTTTGCATGTCATGCTTCATGAAAGAGAATTCTACCTTCAGCTCCTCAAAGTGGTTTATTAACTTGCTCTGACATCCCTGTATGGCCTCCATGATTTGTGTTAGGGATGGCTCCTCTCCCCCCTCCACCGCTCTGTCAGCACTGGCTCTAGAGTCTCTCAGCCTGTCTAGGGATCTCCCCCTCTTCAGCACATCAGCCCGCTGGGGTTTAGGACTCACCCTGTCTTGCTGTGGAGACGCCTGCTGTGAAGGATCCTCAGGCCTTTGAAGCGGCGGCCATTCATCCTCCTCCTCCTGTGTGCCGGCGCCATTTTGAGAGCCCCAGGCATACTTCGCCAGCCATTCTCCGGTCGATTTTGGCCAGGGGGGGCCGTATTTCACCATCCCCGGAGACTCCCGGGGTGTCCCCGAACTCATCTCCCACCTCCTGAGAGAAAAGTGGGTGTCTTTAGCCCAGGATCAATGCAGGATCTGCTGTCTGCTAACGGAGCTCCGTTCTCAGGCTCCTCACATGCCGCTCGCTGGCTCCACCCCCCTTATAAAACGTAGTTGATGTGAATTTAGGGCATACAGCATAACAATCGTGTATGGTTTGGAGTTGAGGTCACCTGCGACAATGATATATCTACCTCCCTATCTATAGCAACATCTTTGGGTTGGAAAGAAAGGGAGTTTCTGACGGCTAATAGAACTCCTCTTTTACTGTTGGGGTTACAAGCCATATAGATAGTTGGGTAGGTTGTATGCGGGCATTGAAGGGTGTTGTTTAGTTGGAAGTGTGTTTCCTGGACACAAAGAATGTCTGCTCCTTGTTTACAGGCTTCTTTCCATAGGGAGAATCTCTTTGCCGGATGGTTTAGACCTCGGGCGTTAATTGATAGGAATTTGATCGTCATTGTATAGGTGAGGGAGATCTTATGGTGTCGTGTAGGTACTTACAGTTCCAGTCGGGTACTTTTTGGATTGCTGCTGATGCAAATAAGAAGGGTATCTGTTGTGTATCTTCATCAGCGATGGAGTACATGTTACTTTGGAGGATGCTGCGTATATCCAAAAAACAAAAGGAGTAACAAAGAAAAACAAGAAAAGTCAACTGGGTTAACATAAGAAATGGATCTAAAAACTGATCCTTGTGCAGTCTTAGCTGCTACTGATAGGTAGGGGTGTAAAGGAGAATCAAGCGAGATATCTCGATCCGGAGATATTTGAGTATGAATGTGGATTGGGTTTATGATTACCCACCGGCTTTTTTCTTAGGAGAACGTTTCTTAGATACCACCTGCCATTCGTTTTGCATGTGTTGCAGGCTTGTGGACGGTGTCGGTTGAATGGTTTGGTCAGGGAGAATGCCCCATTGACGTAGGGCCATGAGCCCTTCCTCCAACTTGGACACGGATATGGTGATCCCGTTGTGGGTAATGGATAGGGTTGCAGGGTATTTCCATTTGTGGAGGATATTGTGGTTCCTCAGTGCTTTGGTGATCGTCAGCAGGTTGCGACGGCGTTGTAGGGTGTGCCTGGATAGATCAGGGAGCAGCCTGATGTTAGCATATTGCTGAGGGATGTTTTCTTGTTTGCGTGAGATTTGTAGAATTTGATCTTTGATGTGATAAAAGTGTACCCTTAGGAGGACATCTCTGGGAGTGTCATCAGATAGGAATGATGGTTTGGGGACCCTGTGAATCCTGTCCACGAGGAGGTCTTGGGCTGTTGTGCCCGGCAGCAAGGTAGAAAACGGGGCCTGGGCAGACTGCAGGAGCTGGTTAGGGGGATTGATTCAGGAACACCCCGTAGTTTGAGGTTGTTCCTCCTTGACGTGTCTTCTAGGTCCGCCATCTTGTCTTTTAGCCATGTTATATCTTCCCCTGTGTCGTGTGTGCTTCCACCATCAAATTGTATGAAGAAGTGTATTCTTTCATTTTGGTTTCCACATGGTGTACTCTGTGGCCTAAGGGTTGAACTTCCCTCTGACATTCATGTAAGCCCTTGAACATATCCGCCTGCAGTGAGGATCGCAGGGACAGCAGCATGTCCTTTAACATTGTGTCTGACACTGGCCTGTCTGCTGTGGGGAAGTCTGCTATGGGGTCCCCTCCCTGTGTATACTGGCTTGTGGGGGCATGTTGGGGCCCGCTTACCTCCATAGTCAGGTCGGATTGCTGCCTGGTTGGAGACTCCCTTCTCGGTTTGGACTTGGCCGGGCTTCTGGTAGTGGGACTGGATGACCCAGAGGAGGATTCGCTGGGGTGCTTGTTCGGGCGTGTATCACTGGATGGTGTCCCGTGGCCTCCTATTTGCGTTCCAGGCCTTCGCTGCTGTTGTGCGTCCCGAGCTCTGTCGCCACCATTTTGCTGTAGGCCGCGCAATGCTGTACCAAAGAAGGTGTCCAGCTTCCATGGCTGTTGCGGTTTTTTCTGTTTCTGGGCATCCTCGATGCGATGAGCGGGGGATTGCCGACTCGATGGTGGTATTTGGAGTCGTAGATGTCGCCGATGGGCTCTGATGGTTTAGGATTAACTCCGGTGGATGAGCGGAGTTCCTTGGTTACACATCCATCTTGGAGTCCGGTTGCCACGCCCCCCCTGTGGCTCCTTTCTTGATCCACACTTCTTTTTCTTCTTTGTCAGCTGCTTCTTGTTGCTCCTTGAGATGGGTCCTGCTCACAGGAGGGTTTTGTAGAATCATGGTGGTCTTTACAGTTTCTTCAGGGGTATCCACTGTATCATCCAGGATGGGTATATTCACTCCACTGACCACTTCTTGCATTCTGTTTGCAGCTTCTTTTGCAGCGGTATCTGCCAGGTGATTGCCTCGTGCTTCTTGGGAATCCAGCTTGCTGTGCGCCTTTATCTTGAGTATAGCCACTTGTGCTGGTAGGAGTAGGGCATCCATTAAGTCCTTGATAGCTTTACTGTGTTTTACAGGTGTACCTGCTGCTGTTAGGAACACTCTGGTTTTCCAAATGACCCCAAAATCGCAGGCAACGCCGAGGGCGTATCTTGAGTCTGTATAGATGTTAGCTCTTTTCCCCTCTGCCAATTTGCATGCCATTGTTAGGGCCTGGAGTTCTGCTTTCTGGGCAGACATGGAGGAAGGCAATGCTGAAGCCTGAAGAACTGTATCTTCGGTGGTGACTGTGTATCCTGTGTAGTACCGTCCCCTGCTGTCTGCATACCCAGGACCATCCACAAAGATTGTCAAGTCAGGATTCTCAAGGGCTGTTTCACTGACTGTCGGTAAATGTGAAGTCTCCATTTTAATCACCTCGAAACAGTCATGAGCGGTGAGATGAGGATCATTCTCTAAAGAGATTCCCCCCCTCGAAGTGGAAGTAGAGTGGATGGGTTGAGAGTATCACATCGGAGGAGAGTGATGTTATCAGGTAGGAGCAAGGCACACTGGAATCTGAGGTGTCTGGCTGAAGACAGGTGTTTGGGTTGTATTTGGTTTAGTTTGGCAGTTATGTAATGAGGGGCAAGAAGGATTAAAGGGTGGCCCAACACCAAGTCAGCAGTCTTGTCCAAAAGGGCTTGGGCTGCAAAACAGCTCTGAGACAGGAGGGTCTCTCCTTGGCCACTGGGTTCAGTTGGCAGGAGTAATAACCAATGGGTCTGAGCCTGTTGCCATGGGCCTGAACCAAAACTTCTGTGGCATGTCCTTGTCTCTCTGAGACAAACAGTTTGAAAGTCTTTTCATAGTTTGGGAGGCCCAAAGCGGGGGCCATGGAGAGGATATCCTTCAGAACTTCAAAATTGTTTATGGCCTCTGGGGAGAGCAGGAAAGGGTCAGATTTCAGGGCATCGTAGAGAGGTTGCATCAAGAGGGAGGCTCCCAGAATTCAAGAGCGGCAATAGGAGATTAATCCTACGAAAGCATGTAAGGGTTTCTGACCTTGAGGCAAAGGGATGGCTTTGATTGCAGCAACTCTTTCTTCAGTGAGATGTTGAGTGCCTTGAGAGATGCAATGACCTAGAAAAACCACCTTTTCTTTGCACCACTGGACTTTTTGCTTTGAGGCCCTGTGGAGGACTTTTTGCTTTGAGGCCTTGTGGAGACTTTCAGAGAAGATTGAGGCATCCTCAAGGGTATCTGCACAGAGCAAGACCTCATCTACATACGGGAGGAGTACAATGTCAAGGTGTGATTTCATACAGGTGTCCAGAATGAGGGCCATTGCTCTGGCGAACTGAGAGGGGGAGTTCTGGGCCCCTTGTGGCATAACAGTCTAAGTATAGCCCCGCCCCTCATGGGTGAAAGCGAACAGGAATTGACAACGGGGGTCGAGGGATACACTGAAATAAGCATTTGCTAAGTCTACTACTGTAAAGTATTTTGCTGTGGGCGGTATTCCTGCCAGCAAGGTGTGTGGGTTGGCCACAATAGGTGTCTCCAATACAGTAGCTTCATTCACAGCACTAAGGTCTTGTACCATTCTGTATTTTTCTGGCCCCCCTTTTAGCAGTTTGTTTCTTCACTGGGAACAGTGGTGTGTTGCATGGAGATGTGCAGGGTAGCAGAGCTCCATTTGACAGAAGGGTCTCGACTTGCTTTGAAATAGATGCAGCTTGAGCTGGCTTCAAGGGGTACTGTGGTCTTCTGGGCAAGGGGGCCCCAGGCTTTAGCTGCACCATGATTGGTGGCACTTTTAGACGTCCTACATCTTCAGGCCCTGTGGACCACAGTCATGTAGGGACTTGATCCAAGACTTCTTTTTGGATTCCAGCCTCACATTGTGCATCCAATGATGATAAAATGGGAACGGAGCACAGTGCTGAGGCATCATTGATGGTTAGCGTTGAGGAGACCAGAACACCACGATCGGGTTGGAAGGAAATAGAAGCCTGGAGTCTGGACAAGACATCAGCCGCAAACAGATTTAAGGGGCATGTGGAAGAGACCACAAATCTTGCTAGTAGATCAGGAAAATTGCCAACTTGTAAAGGGCATGTCAAGGGGTTTTTCCTGGGTGTTCCATCCACCCCTACGCATGTTATGTCAATTTCTGATAAGAACGAGGTATCAGATAGTTCTTCTGCCCTAATCACGGATCTGGCAGCGCCTCTGTTGCATAAGAAAGTGGTAGGATGGCCCTCGATGGGGAGGGTTATTTTTGCGAGAGGGCCTCCTGAGTCTCCAGAGGATACCAGGAAAATTGCCAACTTGTATAGGGCATGTCAAGGGGTTTTTCCTGGGTGTTCCATCCACCCCTACGCATGTTATGTCAATTTCTGATAAGAACGAGGTATCAGATGGTTCTTCTGCCCTAATCACGGATCTGGCAGCGCCTCTGTTGCATAAGAAAGTGGTAGGATGGCTCTCGATGGGGAGGGTTATTTTTGCGAGAGGGCCTCCTGAGTCTCCAGAGGATACCATTGTAGGACATTGTAGGCGAAATCCTAGCGGAAAAGGTCTGTATGGTCTGGAGGGGGTGGAGGAGGAAGAAGAGGAGTGCCATGTCTTCGATATTGGGCGTCTTCACGTGGATCATGGTTGGGGCCTGCTTGCCTGTGGGTGAACTTCCGAGGTCTTCGACATTCCCTTCTGAAGTGGCCGGGTCTTCCGCAGTTGTAGCAGACATGCAGATTTTGTGTTAGTGGGGGCAGATATGGTGTGTCAGAGGCCATCATGAAAGGAGCTACCTTTTTGCTGCCCTGTGCAGATTCTACGCCCTTTGCCACTAATAACAACGTTTCAAGATCCATGATAGGATTAGACCCTTTCGGATTGATTCTTTAAGGCTTGAGCCAACATGTGTTTATGTGCTTTGTTCAGCATACCAAAACCCAAATCAGTGAACACTTGTGTTATCCTATTATGATATTTCTCAACAGATTCACCTTTGTCCTGTGTAATCTCCTGTATACTAGTCGCTTGGTTTGCCAAGCGGTCTTGGGCCCATCTTTTTAATTGGGCCACGAAATCACATCCTGAGTCATAGCTACTGTCCACATAATAGTCATCGAAGCATTTCTCCATCTTTTATCTCGCACAGGCTCACCAAATCCCGCCATTCTGCTGCGTAAGTCTTTTGGATTTGGGCGATCCTTCTAAAAAATGGCATGGCATGCTTTTCAGGATCCAGTAGGCTCGTGACAAGAGAAGCAGCCTGAGATGCCTTGAAATTTATGTACATCGGGGAGCCTCTGGTGCTGCAGGCATTCCCTTAGGTGCCTGTGTTGCTCTCCCCCCGTGTACTGTGGTGGTGCGTGTCTGAGATCTTGACGGACTCTTGGTCCATATCCTGGGTACGGAGTACAGGGCGGTGGCTGTTGGACTTGTGTATTGACCCGTGAGGGATGGAAGAAGGACTGTAAATGTGTGTCATTGCCAAATGGGTTGTTGAATGGATTTCCGACTGGATTGTAGAATGGATTGTTGGACAGTGGCACGAAGGAATCAATTGCTCCTCCAGCTTGTGAGTCATACTGTGGCAATGTAATAGGTCGGAAAGTGACAGTCTGCTGGGGTGGGATTGCACTTGTCCCAGCATGCATGTCAGGCAGGGCTCCAGGCACCACGATAGGATTGGCACGACTCTGGTCAGGGCTTTGATGGGTGGGACCGTGCTCTCTTATATCTTGGCTCTACCACTTTAACCAACCCCCAGCCTCCTTTGTGTATGCCAAATAACAGTCAACACATTTAGGACATGACATAATCAACCAACAACAAAATATGTGACAACTGCAATGAAGTACAGGATTACTCAAACTGCCACGGGATCCCCCACGCTATGCGTGTTCCTAATGCCCCCTCTTTCCTGGTTGCCCGTACTTACTGTACCTGTACCCGTGCTTTGCTGCACAATTACTTATTCCCCCAGTAGAAGCTTAACCACATCCTGACGCCTCCTCCTGGTCCCAGGAGAAGTTTACCACTTCAACTAATTTCATCTGTCATCCGTGACTTATATAAGCAATTACTAACTCCCAACAGCCACCACAAAACACAAAATTGACCAGAACAAAACAGGCAGTAGATATAATTGCAGGTTCCTTAACTTATCAACAGACTCGAGGCAAGATTAATACCTGTCTTTGAGGGCCGCAGGAAGCCGATATGGGCACAGAGATTGACCAGCCACGGGTACTGTCTATAAAATTCCATTCTCTCACTGATCAGTCAACTCCGGTCATCTTGATTAGAAGACAGATTTATTGCAAATGTATCGATACGTAGGGGTGAACTTGAAGGGCCTGGTATGGATTTTTAGGGGGACAGCACGCCATTTTTTTTTTTGGCATGGGGTTCCCCTTAATATCCATACCAGACCTGAAGGGCCTGGTATTGAATTTCGGGGGAACCCCACGCATTTTTTTTCTGAATTTTGTTTGTTTTCTTAATGCTGTTTTTATCAATGAACTTTTATGTGTATTGCCGGACCGACATTTCATTAGCCGCACGAAGTGAACCAGCGTTAAAAAAAATAAATTAAAAAAAAGTCTAGAGGTGCGCCCGTTCAACGTATGCAAATGCTTTTGCGTTGCCTGACATTTACTAATATTTTGCTGGCACAGTGAACCAGAGTATTTGAACAAGCGCAAATGCCGTTTGAGCATGCGCAGTGTATAAATTCACCTCCCGCAGTTTAAATGTATTTGCCGGCGCTGCCGGCTTATTCAGAGAAAGTCACTTTCTCATTCTATTTTGGCCATATTTGTGACTTGGACAGTTAGTACTACACTTCCCCACATCACCCCACATCACCCCCATATTATTGGCACTTGCAGCTTGTTTAATTTGAAGTTAAAGATGCCGTGCACCAGGTCTATAGTGGCATACAGATCACCTCTTCCCGTGCGCTGGGAAGAGAATAGTAAATAAGGGATCGCGCTGTGTTTCCGGCACAAATGCTTTGTAAATACGAAAATGTAATTTGCGCATCGGCGTGCACCGCAAGTCATGGCGCAAATGCTTCGTAAATCAGCCCCCATGTGTCAGTACTGCTGCATACCTAAATAAGGATTTTGGCAATACCAGCTTTCCTTCAGGTGATATGTAGGTGTTATCTATTATTGTGCAACCTTTTGTTTTCCAATATTGCTTCTCCCCAGGGGATACATTCTGCTGCATATCAGTAAGAACTGTATGATCTATCTCTATGATTTCCTGTTCTGTCATTATTTGATGTGTTTATTGTGCCGCTATTTTAGCCTCTTCATCTGCCCTTTTATTTCCTTCCGAGATGAGCTCTGTATGTTTTGTGTGTGCTTGACATTTGCAGATTGCAAGCTCTTTTGGTAACTGTATTGCATCTAGGAGTTCTAGAATGAAGTCTGTGTGTGAAATCGGCTTACCACTGGAGGTGACATCCCCCTGTTTTTCCATTGTTGTGCAAAAACATGTACTGTTGAAAATGCATATTGACTGTCTGTGTGTATGGTTACAGATTTTCCTTCTGATAGTATGCATGCTCTTGTCAGTGCTGCAAGTTCTGCTACTTGTGCTGAATAATGTTTTGGTAATGGCCTAGCTTCCAAGATTTCATCCTGTGTCACTTCTGCATATCCAGTTACACTTGTGCCATCTGGATTTTTCGTACTGGAGCCATCAACAAAAAGTGTCATGACAGGGTTAGATAATGGTACATCTTTCCAATCACTCCGTGGCAGTACCTTTTCAGTGATGGCAGCAGTACAGTCATGTTTATGACCATCAGTAGGAAGTGGTATTAGTGTGGATGGGTTTAATGTAGTACATCTCTGTATTGTTAAGTGAGGTTGTGTCAAAAGTATTGTCATACAGGAAAGGTGTTGTGCTGGGCTCAAATGTGATATCTTTTATTGTAAAAGGATAACCGATACTGCATATGATACTTTGAGTATCAGCGGGTGATATAGCACAAAAATGCTGAGGCCTTAACTGCTTCCACTGCAGCTACCACTGCCTGTACACAGGGTGGAAATGCTCTAGTTACACTGTCTAATTTTGTAGAATAGTAAGGAATCGGCCTCTGATGCCCACCATGTGACTGTGTAAGTACTAATGTCATGTGACCTTCCCTTGAGTCTACTGTTTGTTCAAACGGTTTGTCATAGTTTGGTAAGGCTAGTACTGATGAGCTAGAAGGGACTTGTTTTAGGTCAGTAAAGGCTGTCTCTGTTTCCTCACTCCATTTTATAGCGTCCTTTGGGGCCATAGGGTTCCCATGTATGGCATGGACCAACGGGGCGCGGTCAGTATTGAATACCCGAGGATCCAAGCTCTACAAAAATTTGTCATGCCCAAAAAAGACATCATTTGTTTCCTTGTTTCTGGCTTCAGCACCTGGAGGAGGGCTCAAATTCTCTCCTCATCCAGGTGTCGACCTTCTTTTGAGATATTATGCCCTAAGTATTCGACCTGCTGTTGCCATAACTGGAGTTTAGTTTTATTTACCTTATGCCCTTGGTTAACAGCTTGCAAATCCTGTACCATTCTCCAGCCTGTGGAAGGCGGAACCTTCTTAACAGGAAAAAGAGGGGTATTGCAGGGGCTATACTCTCCTCTGCTTCCTTCTTAAGGGGGTATCTCCTTCATCACCTTGCACAAAAAACTTTACTTATACATTTTTTTTTTCCATCGCTTTCAAATACTTCTCAGAATGCTTAACATATTGCAAAACATCTAAAACTGATGCAGTTCGGTAAGTAACCATGTTTTTAACTATGTAATCCTTATGATCCTGTTTTAATCCATTAACAAAAGCTATCTTTAGCTGTTGTTGATATGGACTTTTTACATCCTCAGCTTCGGGGAGCCCAGAGAACACTTTAAAAACTTCTCGTAGTTTATTTAGATAATCACTGACACTTTCCTTGTCTTCCTGTACAGTCATATTAATCTTTTTCCAGTCAGTTCGCTATACCCATCAGAGATTGCATCTCTGATAGAAGGCAGTCAATCTGTCTGTCAAATCTTGGCTATCAAGGGCCAGTGGTTCCCCTCTTTGTTGAGGGGGCACTGTGGCTACACAGGGGTCCCAATTTCCCTTTACTGATGCCCAATCTCATCCTAGAACCCTCCTTAAGGCCCTTTCCACTTCAACCCCGTTTAGCCTATAACTGTTCCTGAGACCTTCCATATTTTCAGTGATTTCTGGGGCCCCAAACTTAGAATGTTTAATATGCTCGATAGCCTTCTGCACGTCACTCTCAGTCCATGGTCTAAAAACAGTCATAGTTGGGGCTGACTGTTTTGTCTACCTCTTTGTTCACTAGGGACAGTTGGGCTTGGCATTTCTCTTTTGTTCTCTTTCCTTCTACTCTAATTCTAGCATGCTCAAACCAGTATTCCGCCATTTCTAATCCATACTTTTTTTTTTTTTTATCTTTGGGTCCTAACAATTTAAGCTTATCCACCAACTCCTGACACCCTTTCACAGTTAGTTTACCATTGAATCCCAACTTCCTTTCCCACTTAGCACAATATTTAACAGACTTTGGTTATTTGCTATGCATACATTTCTTATCTCCTTCTAATGGCGCATTAGGAACACAACAGCAGCATAAGGCACAAGACATTCTTTTACAGAAACTATTCCCCATGTCTCTGTTTTTTTTCCTTTAGTTTGGAATACAAGACTGGTAATTCTACTCTCGAACTTTGCCAAAATCTATATAAAAAAGCAAACAAAGTCCAAACAGGAAATATATATATATATATATATATATCCATATACATCCACTTACACACATACACACATACACATACATATATATATATATACATATAAAAACAACTTATACCTTTACCTTATATACTACAAAGTACAGTTGGTAAAAACAAACAGTATTATTAGTCTTCTGATCAGAATTTTTTTTTTTTTACACACACACACATGCACTTAGGTGTCCGTGGGGGGGGTGGGGGGGTAAGGAGTGAGTGAGTCCAGTTTTTTTTTTTTTAACCACAAGTTTGCAGCCAGACAGATCATAAAGCGGGCCTTTTATCAACCTGTAAACCACCAGACTAGCAACCCTTGGATCACGGTAACAATCAATAAGAATATAAGAAAATCATAAATATCAAGACTCCCCACACTCTGGGGAGAATCAAAAAATAGGTCAAACCCGTCACTGCAGTAATGTTGTTCAGTGAAGTTATAAAAAGTTAGCAGTAAGGTTAAACATGAGGAGGAAAGAGTGAGAGTTAGTCTCATGACTTAACAAATGCAGCAAAAGGAAAAGTGCAGGAAATATTGCTCTCGAGAGAAAAAGAGAAAAACAATTGATCTATGGGGGAAGTGTTTCTGAGAAAGTTAGATTGATTCCTGCTCGTACATTCACTTCCTCTTTTGTCCCAACCACCACTCTGTTAGAAAAAACCTGAAATGGCTACTGTGACTCTCTGTAATCTATCCAGATTACTTGTAGTCACTATTCACAACAATTATCAATCATCTATCATCTTGCGGTACCTTAAATCTTTTGTAATCTGTCTCAGACAGCGGGCTACATCTATTTACCATAGGCAACGTCCCCAAGTGCCTCTGTCTTCGGCCCCTGTGTCACCTAGATCTTATACGGTCAACTACAGTGCCGGCATACTCAATAAAAACCTAAATCACCTTGAGTAGAAGAGAAAAGAAAAGGTCTGTCTTACCTTTCACAGACCCGGAGGACTGGATCAGAAGTCCAGGAGTAGAAGTCAGGTGTGGATCCTGGAGCCGACCAGCCTCTTTTTACCACTTAACTTGAGTGGGAGGACCTAGGTCATGGCGAGAGGGAGTCTGATACTCACCGATATTTTGGACGGAACTGTTCGATCCACCACCTAATCCTTACTTCCAGCTCGAAAGGACCATAATGTCTGTAAAATTCCATTCTCTCACTGATCAGTCAACTCCGGTCATGTTGATTAGAAGACAGATTTATTACAAATGTATCGATACATAGGGGTGAACTCTCACAGCAAGGAGTCCCATGCAGAGTCACACAGAAACACTATACACAGGTTGTTTTATAGCAGTATTTGGCAAACTGCCATTGGCTAAGGCACACTGGTGACTCACGGTGCATTGTCAGCTTTATTGTCAAATGCAGCGTGCCTTTCACAAGATTTCCTATTATGGTAAACTTTTGCTAGTTCTTTAAATATTGTTGTAGGTGTTGGTCAGAACTAAGCAGATTGCATAAACAGTAAGTCAGGGCCATTTTAGCTAGAAAAAGAGCATATAAGGAACAAGGCAAATATCACCTGTAATTAGCATATTTCTTATCAAGTACAGAATAAACAGTAGACTAGATATATGAGATATCAAAAGTGTCTTACCGTTTTTCTAGAGGTGATCAGTCTCCTCTGTCTCCATGTTGGCTTTTCTCCCGGTCTCCCTTCTCGATGGGCTACTTGGGACCCTAGCCTCGAGCCCCACGTTTGAGCGCCAAAATGTTTTGGATTCAGAACAAAGTCTGATATTATTATATCTACCCCCGATCAGATTGTTAAATATATATATGAAGTGTACAGTTCTTGAAATCTCCCCAGAGACAGGCTCAGTGTGAATGTCATTTCTGTGTTTTATTTCCTCTTTTTTCTTCAGCTTTATACACTTTTGTCAGACAAAGAATACGGCATATGCAAAACATATTGTGACAATATATGCGATTTTAACAGTTTCAGCAGTTTTAGCAAAAATTTCAGCAAATTTAGCAATTAATCATAGCTATTATTAAATATCCTGGTAACTTCCTTCCGAGACATTGAATGTTGATGTAATGTCTGTCTTGGGTGCAATTCTCGGAAGAGGCACAGTCTTTTTATAATTCTTTGCGGTTTGGCTTCAAAATGGGAAGGGAACTAGCAGCTATCTGAATTTTTAAATAAAATAAATAATTGCGCTGTTATTAACCAATTAATATCACACTGGGTGCAAAAATAAAAATCCCATATAAAACAATATATGTTTAAATATTTAAATATTTAGGTACAAGTGGATGTGTGTATTTAAATAAACCTTCTATAAATAAATACAGTGAATAAATAGTTATATATATATATATATATATATATATATATATATATATATATATATATATAGTCCACTGCTAATAATACAAGTAGGAATCTTCTTAGCAAGACCGGTACTTTAAAACCAAGCTTGGGTGAATGACAGGGAGTTCAGTGATACCGTTCCCCTGCCGGTACTAAATGGTGATAAACCCCACTCTCACAGGCCATCCATGATATGGAAAATAGAAACAAGACCATTGCGCAGGACTTTAAACCACGGTGATATGATGTATTGCAAAATAATTTCACTCACATATCCCGCTTCAAAAAGATCGCATTGAAAATGTATGGTCAGCTGCATTCAGATACGAGCTGAAAACTCCTCATCCACCTCCAGTGCACATACACACAGACACCGCTGGCACTGCTGAGAACATCACAGGCTCCTCCTCCCCACGCATTGCGTCACCAGACACGTGACTTTTTCAAGGGTGCTTATGTGACCTCCCTGAGCGATACTTATAGTATGTGTACTGGTTACCACGGGAACCCCGGGAGTCAATGCATCATCATACCATTGAAACGATCTTAAAAATGCATAATATTTTGAATTACTAAACATAGTGGCATTTCATTTATTTACATACTCAGAATGACACTAAACTTCTTTAATACAACATTAACATTTTACTTTGGCTGAATAAGTGTGTGAAAGCGGGCTAATTGCCTTAGCCATACCTACTATTTAAAACTTCTGAAATAAACGATTGTTTTTCACGTGCAATATTGATTGGATAATTTTGGAGACAATATTTATGATTTATTTAGTACACTGTGTCACGTGAGGTTGGTTTCTCCATTATATTGGGTGTGAGATTGACTGTGCTTTGGATAGCCTTTGATAATGTTTTGTATGTGCTCCCTGATGCGCTTCCACATCGGTCGCTTCGTTCTTCCCACATACTGTAATGAGCACAGGCATTGTAATACATATACCACCCCCTCAGTCCTGCATGTCATAAAATCTTTGATCTGATATTCTGTGATGTTGTTGGTCGATTTAAAATTGGTACATTTTTGACCATTTTGTTTGGTGTTCTTACATGCATAGCGCCGCTTGCAGGGATAAAACCTTTCCTTTGGAAGAAGGTCAATTCTTGTGATTTTTTTTTTTTGTTTAATTAGTTTTTATTAAAGAATATAACATGAAAAGCATCATATACAGTTCAGAGAAGAACAATACACTTTAGCATTGTAGATAATCAGTAGTTAGTTAGAAGTGTGAGTGTAAAAAGGTACATATGTAGCCAGATATTAACTAAAATCCCAATCTGGAGCAGAGACACTCAACATTTATCCACTATGCAACATGAAAAACCTATGTATCATATATCACATGAACGTGATACAGTCTTCCCTGAGAGATATTATTGTATAAGCAAAATATCATAAGAACTGACAGTAGGAAAGAGAAAAAAGAAGAGTAGAAGAAGGGAGGGTAGAAGGGAGGGAAGGTTGGGGTGGGGGGGGGGTGATAACACCTCGGTCCAGTCTCTATTATGCAATAGAAGTTGTCAGAAGCTGATTATTTGGTTGAAGACATAATTTCCGCATAAGCGGTCGTATATTTAAAGGCAAACCAGGGGGACCATATTTTTTTCGCTAAGTCAGATTTTTGTCTAAGAGAGAGAGTAAGATCTTCCATATAGTATAAACGATCTACTTCCACTAGCCAGTGGCGTATGGTAGGTATACTCGGTTGTTTCCAAAATCAAGGGATGAGAGCTTTTGCAGCATTAAGGAGATGTGGCGTTATAGATTTTTTATATGTTACCACTGGTTTGCCTGTACAATGTAGCAATACAGTCCATGGGTCATTAGGAATCTCAGTACCCTGAATCTCATTAATCCAATAAAGGATGGACAACCAATAAGGGTGTATAAAAGGGCAAAACCACCATATATGAGCATGTGATGCGTGTTCTCCGCATCCTCTCCAGCACAGAGGTGATGTTTGAGGGAAGGTTTTATGAAGCATGGCAGGGGTATAATGCCATCTAGTGAGCAGTTTATAATTCACCTCTGCCGCTTTAGATGCTCCAGAAGAGGCATGGGCCATTGTGAAAATAACAGCTTTTTGTTCCAGTAGTAATTCTTTTTGTAGATCTTTTTCCCAGTTCTTAAGGAAAGACGGATCTCTTGAGGGGGCTAAACTGTGCAAGGCTTGGCAGAAGTAAGAAACGGGTTTCTCCACAGGTTGATCTTCATTGAAAGCAGATTCAAGGGTTGTAAATTACGAGATGGACCACAAAGGTTTTGGGTGAGAACGGACGAAAGCTGCCAATTGGCGATATTTCCAATGGACCATGGGCGTCACTGTAGAAATATGTGCAATTTTATTTAGCGGCAATATACCCGTTGGGGTGGTTACGTGATGCAATTGAGAGAATGATCCAAAGGACCATGAGTGCGTCTTGGGGTCTATGTTCCCTGGTGGGAAATAGTTGTGGCCAGTTAGAGGTAAGAGTGGAGAGTTGTATGACCATTTATTCGATTTGCATAATGAGTCCCATACCATCAAGGTGGAGCGTGTGAGTGGAGATACTGTTGAAGATATACTCCTGTATCTCTTGGGTACCCATATTTGCGTGAAAAGATCAGAGCCACTAAGTTCACATTCCAGGTGTACCCATAGTTTGGAATTTTTATGATATTTCCAGTCAGAAATTCTGCTCAATACAGTTGCCAAAAAATATCTTTTCAAATCTGGGAGGGCTAAGCCCCCGTCCCTTTTAGGTCTAATGAGGAGGGATCTAGCAAGTCTAGGTCGCCTTCTGTTCCAGACATATCGGCTAATTAAGGAACTAATAATCGTAAAAAAGCCTACTGGTATACCAAAAGGTATCATTTGAAATAAAAATAGCAACCTGGGTAGTATATTCATTTTTACAACTCCAATTCTCCCTAGCCACGTGTGAGCTATTTTGAGACCACTTCTGTAAATCTGATTTAATCTGATTTAGTAAGGGCAGAAAGTTATGGCGAAAGAGGGCTGTCAGGTTCGGAGTAAGATATATATCTAGATATTTCATTTTATCAGTCTGCCAGCTAAAAGGAAAGGACTGCTTCAGGTGTTCTAAACACTGTGCCAGGACTGAGACATTGAGGATTTCAGATTTTGACATATTAATTTTAAAATTGGATATGGCGTTAAACGACGAGAACTCAGACATAAGATTAGGTAGGGAAATCAAGGGTTGTTGTATGTGAAACAGAATGTCATCTGCATATGCAGCGTATTTATGTTCAAAGTCTCCTATAGGGATACCATGTATAGAGGGGTTATGTCGTACCTTTGATAAAAATGGTTCCAAAGAAAGGGCAAACAAAATAGGTGAAAGAGGGCATCCCTGTCGGGTGCCATTATGTAGGGTAAATGAATCACTGAGAGCGCCATTTATGCGCAACTGCGCAGTAGGATGATTATAAAGAGCAGCAATCCGCGACAAAAGGGAGGAGCCTATACCGAAATGCGCCAGCGTTGCCATAAGGTAGTCCCAATCCACCCTGTCGAACGCCTTTTTGGCATCTGTGGATAGTAACAGGGTGGACTGGGAGGACCCACGGACCTGTGCCATTAAGGAGAGGGTACGTAGGGAATTGTCCCTAGCCTCCCTACCAGGGATGAAGCCTGTTTGTTCATTAGATACCCAGTGGGGGAGCAGGGGAAGAAGTCTATTTGCAATCGTTTTGGCATATAATTTGGCGTCTATGTTCAGTAATGAAATAGGCCGATAACTTCCACAATTGGTTGGGTCCTTTCCCGCTTTAGGAATTATGGTAATATGCGCATGTATAGTCTTGGTTCGAAGGGTACCACCTTCAGAGGTAGTGATGGCCTAACAAGATAAGTGAGGCAATAAAATGTCTGCAAATGCTCGGTAATAGGCTACCGTAAACCCGTCAGGGCCAGGAGCCTTGCCAGTAGCCATATCATTCAAGGCAACACGTAAATGAGAAACAGTGATCTCTCCCTCTAGGTTAGCCAGGGATTCAGGTGACAATTTAGGTAGATTGGCTTTCTCTAAGTAATTTCTAATAAGAGTGGACTTAGTGGCCTGATCTGGTATAGTGTTTTGGACGTGGTACAGGTGTTGGTAAAACTCTCTCACTATGGCTGGGGTATCATATATATTTTTGCTATAAAAGATGCACATTTTTTCTGATGTAGTGACGGGCTAGAAGCCTACTCGGTTTGTTTCCCCATTCATAGAAGCGTTGTGCCACTACGCGAGCTTGTTGTTTCTGTTCAGTGTGAAATAGGGCTTTCAGCTCCTCCCTCTTTGCAGTCAGAGTAGTTAGTATGGCTTGGGTTAAGTTTGCCTTATGTTGTATCTCCAGGGCCTCAATGTCTCTAAGTAGCTGAGCTTGTTGGGATAAACGTTCTCTTTTTTTCCTAGCTCCCAATTCCATTAATTTACCTCTTATATGGGCCTTATGAGCTTCCCAGAGTATGCCTGGTGATATGTCTGAGTGGGCGTTTTCCTTAAAGTAGAATGATAAATCATCTTCTATTTGTTTTCTATCTATATCCTCAATTATAAGGGATTCGTTGAGCTTCCAATTAGTGGCCCTGAGGGGTAATGACGGGATTTTTAGTTCAAGCGAAATCGGGGAATGGTCAGATATGGGTGAGGATTCTATGCGAGTGCTGTTGAGTAGTGAGAGGTGGTGGTGATCTATAAAGAAATAATCAAGTCTGGAGTAAGTGTGATGGACATGGGAGAAGTGCGTGTAGTCCTTCGCCCCTGGGTGCATAATCCTCCAAACATCCATCAATTGGGAGTCGTGTAATCGCTTGCGTATAAATGACAAACGATTATGTGAAATACTAGATCTCCCTTTAGACGTGTCTATGCATGGTTCCAACGGAACGTTAAAATCTCCAGCTAGGAGAATGCACCCTTGAGCGAAATCCTTCAGCTTTTTTAAGGTGGTGGCCATAAATCCTGCCTGATCTCTATTAGGAGCATAAAGATTTGCCAAAGTGCATGACATACTACCCAGGCTGCCTTTAGGGAACAGATAGCGGCCCATGGGGTCACATAACATCGTATCCATTTTAAACGCCGTATTGCAACTAAGCCCAATGGCCACACCTTTTGCTTTATGTATATCGGAAAGACTATAATATCAAGTAGGGTACCTTTTGGAAAATAGCTTTACAGTAGTAGTATGTGTGAGGTGAGTCTCCTATACAAATTATGTCTTTTCCCTGGCGCATACAGACCCCGTACATTAAATGAAACAAGTTTTACCGTACCCATGGGGAGAAGCAGGAGGGTTCAATTGACAATATCTTCTCAATGAAATGGACCTGAGGCGGGGAAGAAAAGGTTAGGAGAAGGATAGGGACGGGACAGGGGAAGGGGGAGGGGAGGAAAAGGGGGAAGAAATTAGTGAAGAGAAAGAGAGAGAGCAGGGAAAAGAGAAAAAAAAAGAACAACATGTATTAATAGAAAAAAACGACCACGTAAAAAGGTGGTCAACATGTGCACGCAGTGAACTGCCGTGCGTGGAAAGGGTGCAAGCGACGCCCAACACCCACACGACCACCGCCCCAATGGGGCAGGATCGTGAAGGCATGGGGCAACGCCGCACCCTATGTTGGGGGAGTGAGGAGCCTCAGGCATCCCGCCGTGGACGCTAGGCCGGCGTGAGCATCGTCCCGGGGCTCCGACTCCGGCACCATACCTAGGAAAAAAAGTAATGCTGGTAAAAAGCACTCAATATATTATTTGAATGTTGTATCATATACCCAAAGAGCAACACCTGGCCCAGGGCCTATATGCATCAACTTTAAATACAAGAACCTTAAAACGTAAATTGGTCGAAAATAATCAAAATAAATAAAATAACAAAAAAGAGAGATGATGTCAGGATCAGAGCATGTCCACCATCATATACAGCCATAACAGTATGGTTAGATGCAGCAAAGTTTATGCACCCAGCCAGGAACACAGAGCAAAAACTTAAAAATAAAAAATAAAAAGACAATCAATAATAAATTATAAAAAAGGGATACTTGTGGGCCAAAGTGTTCCGGAATAATCAGGTAGTGTGAATGGAGTAACCGAGGCCATCTTGGTTATAAACTATTCCCCTGGGGGTGAGCTCCCCGCGGGGGAGGCTCGGTGTTTGTGGTCCACTTTCTGCCATCTGGGTTCTGAGTTGTTGGGCAGGGCCCGGGATAGCATCCTGCCAGCCAGGTAATTCAGGCGGTGATATGTTAACGTCCATGCAAAACTTCTCAAGGTCCTCTGGGAACCGTAGGATAGCTGTCTTACCATCTCTATTTGCGATCAGCGCCGCTGGGAAGCCCCACCTGTATTTGATAGAAGCAGCTCGCAGCTTCTCCGTCAGGGGGCACAGGGCCCTGCGCCGTTCCAAGGTTTCCCTAGCCAAGTCCGGGTAGAAAGATAAAATAGTTCCATCAAAGTCCAGTGATGCAGCCTCCTTGGCTTTTTGCATAATATGTTCTTTTTCTTCATAATAGTGAACTCTACAGATGACATAACGGGGGACGTCTGAGGAGAGGTTGCGGGGTCTAAGGGCCCTGTGGACGCGGTCAATTTTTAGAGGGTAGCCAGCGGCCTGTCCCAACATGCCATTAAAGATGCCCCGGATGGATGGGAGGAGGTCTGCATCGCCAGTCGCTTCAGGCAGTCCTCTGATGCGAATATTGTTACGCCTGTTACGATTTTCCTGATCTTCGATTTTGTACAAAGCCATTCTGTGCGCTATTGCAAGCGTGCGGGTGGTGGACTGCAGGTTTCTTATAGCCACCGCATGGCGATCCAAGCATTGCTCTGTCTCCTCCACCCGCTCCAGTACCTGGGAGAGATCGGAGCGCACAGCAGAGACCTCTTTCTTAATGGCCCGCTCTAGGCTCAATAACATGGATGCAAGTTCCGTTTTAGTGGGTAAGTCACTCACCAAGGCCTCGACCCCAGAATGTCTGGATGTGATTTCTTCCTCCTCCGTGCAGGCTGAAGATGCCGGCGAGCAGTGCCTGAGTTCGGGTCTGTGTCGGGGGGCGGGGCTTGCGCCGGAGCTCATGCCATGAGGTGAGCGGCCTAGGCCATCCATGTCCCCTGGATCGTCTGGATCCGCAGCGAGAAATCGCTTAATTGAGCCAGTTGAGGGTCCTTTTTTAGGTAGGGGCTTGCCAGACCTCTTCCTCATCCTAGTTAGGGAAAGGATGGTGGTGAGAGACAAAACGAGTGCTGAAAACTTGGTGTCGGCGCCGGAGCTCGGGAGAGATGCGTCCTCACTGCAGCATGTCAAATCCACGCCCCCCAATTCTTGTGTTTTTTTAGGGGGGTCAAGGACATTTTTGGCAATTATGTCTCTCAGCGTGAGTGCCCTCCTGTAAACAAATTGTGGTTTTTCTGGTAATATTTTACGTAATTGTTGATCAGCTAAAAGAAGTGGCCAGTGTTTTTTAAAAATACGTTCGATCTGTCGATGTTGAATATTAAAATCCATAATCATTGGAACACCTTGATGTTGTGTTTTTTTTTTCAGTTTCTCTTGAACTAATTCATCCCTTGTAATGTCCGACACCTCTTTAATTTTTTCCTTAATGAAGTCCTTATTATAACCCTTTTGGATAAACTTGTCCCCAACTTCATTTGCTTGTTCCAGATATGTACTTATATCTGTACAATTTCTTCTCAAATGTATAAATTGCCCCTTTGGTATGTTTATAAGCCAGGGGTCAAAGTGACAGCTGTCTACAGGTATAAAACTATTTCTTTCGACTGGTTTAAAAAAAGTTTTTGTTAAAATTCCATTGGTGGTCAATTCTATATCTAAATCCAGAAATTGTAATTTTTTTTGCTCACTTCATAGGTTCATTTTATGTTTTTTTCATTTCTATTAAGTTTTTCCAGGAATTCTATAAGTGGGTTTTCTTCTCCATTCCACAGCATTATACAGTCATCAATGAATCTTCTGTACATTATTAGTTGAGGGGGGGTGTTAGAGTATATCGCTTCCTCCTACCACTGGGCCATAAATATGTTTGCTACGCTTGGAGCGTATTTAGCCCCCATGCCAATACCATTTAGCTGCCTGTAGCAGTCCGAATTGAACCAGAAATAGTTGTGCTCTAAACCAAATGCTAAACATCTTAAAATAAATCTCTTCTGCTTGGAAATTAAATTGCTATACTTATTCATGGCCCATTTTGATGCTGCAATAGCATCCTCGTGACCTATGTTTGTGTACAGTGATGCTACATCTGCTGTGATCAGCATATAATTTTGGTTTGGCTGAATGTCAACTTTATTTAATTCCTGGATTAAGTGTTTGGTGTCCTTTAGGTAGGCTGGTGTGAATGGGACTAATGGTTGTAGAAAATTGTCCACATACTTCCCTAATCTTGAGTTAATCGATTGGATACCATTTATGATGGACGTCCAGGGGGTTTGGCTTGGTTTTTATGGAGCTTAGGCACTGTATATATAATAGGTACCCTGCACGTGTCAGGGACAAGATAAATCTCCTCCTTCTTGGTAAGTATGTTTTTCATACTACCTTTCTTAATTAATTCTTGCAATTCATTTTTGTATTCTCTGGTAGGGTTACCTTTCATTTTATGTAAGTGTTTACGTCATTTAGTTGTTCCTGGAGTTCATTGTTATAATATTCTTTTGAAAAGACCACAATTGCGCCACCTTTATCAGCTGGTCTTACTACCACTTTTTTATTCTCTTCCAATTATTTTATTCCGTTTCTAATAACCTGAGGGTCTTTCATTCTTCTAATTTTTAGTTTGTCGACTTCCTGTGTCACCATTCTGTTAAAAACCCCAATATGGTGATTGTTATGGACTGGGGAATTAAAGAGAGATTTGTTTCTCAATTGGCTATGCATGACTCTTCCTGGTGTATTTATGGTTCCCCTGTTTTCCGGATGGATAGCCACTGTTTGATTCAGCATATATTTATTGATATTTAACTTTCTTGTGTATTTTTGAATATCCACATACAGGCTGAATTTATCCAGATTCCGTTTCGGTGCATATTTAAGGCCTTTACCCAATAGCGATAATTCATTTTTTGTGAGATCCACTAATATTGTATATTCCTTCGCCCACTACTCTCTTTTTCTCTTTGCTCTTGTGTCCTCCTCTGCATCCCCTCTTGCGTTTGGACTTCTTGCATTGGTGGTTCTGTCCTGCCGAGGGGGAGTTTTGTTCCTGCGTTGGTTTAAAAAAGATATAGATGGGTTAGAATCTCTATGATCTCTCAGTGCTTCATATCGATTTTGGGTTTGGATGGGACTATTTCTGGGTCTATACTGGTAATAATCATATCGTCCTCGATCCCCATCATGTTGGTACTGATATTGGGGGCGCTCTCTCCCATCTTGTCTCTCATTATGATAATAATATGAGTTTTAAGTATTCGTAATAATATTACAATTTTAAGTATTATCTATATATATATATATATATTTTAATTTTGATGTCTATATCTAATTTTATTTGTATTTTGTATTTTTATTTATTTTAATTCTATTTTAATGAATAAGAATTATGATTTATTTAGGGTTATTGCAATTAGTATAGCGGGCTATAAAAATCATTTTTTCATTAGCCTTGATGGGGGAGCTCTCTCACACCTGTTTACATCATTTATTTCAGAAGTTTTAAATAGTAGGTATGGCTAAGGCTATTACCCGCTTTCATACACTTATTCAGCCGAAGTAAAATGTTAATGTTGTATTAAAGAAGTTTAGTGTCAGTCTGTGTATGTAAATAAATGAAATGCCACTATGTTTAGTAATTCAAAATATTATGCATTTTTAAGATCATTTCAATGGTATGATGATGCATTGACTCCCGGGGTTCCCGTGGTAACCAGTACACATACTATAAGTATCGCTCAGGGAGGTCACATGAGCACCCTTGAAAAAGTCACGAGTCTGGTGACGCAACGCGTCGGGAGGAGGAGCCTGTGACGTTCTCAGCAGTGCCAGCGGTGTCTGTGTGTATGTGCACTGGAGGTGGATGAGGAGTTTTCAGCTCGTATCTGAATGCAGCTGACCATACATTTTCAATGCGATCTTTTTGAAGCGGGGATATGTGAGTGAAATTATTTTGCAATACATCATATCACCGTGGTTTAAAGTCCTGCGCAATGGTCTTGTTTCTTGTTTCTATTTTCCATATCATGGATGGCCTGTGAGAGTGGGGTTTATCACCATTTAGTACCGGCAGGGGAACGGTATCACTGAACTCCCTGTCATTCACCCAAGCTTGGTTTTAAAGTACCGGTCTTGCTAAGAAGATTCCTACTTATATATTTATATAGTCCACTGCTAATAATACAACTATTTATTCACTGTATTTATTTATAGACGGTTTATTTAATTACGCACATCCACTTGTACCTAAATATTTAAATATTTAAACATATATTGTTTTATATAGGATTTTTATTTTTGCACCCAGTGTGATGTTAATTGGTTAATAACAGCGCAATTATTTATTTTATTTATTCACGCATTTGTGTAGTTCACATATTAATTGCAGCTTTAATATTTGGGCACCTTTTAATATATTCTCACATAATTTATTCCACTTCAGTGCTTTAGTAAAATGTACCACTATTGTATCACTTTCACTCAATACCACTTTAGCAGCAGTTATGGATATATTTAATCGCAACGGTGGTGTTAGAAGAGGTTTTTACTACTAATACCAGTATTGACACCAGGGATTTAGATACCAATTTTAGGAAGGTTGGACATTTAATGGAGAAAAAAGTAAGCTTGTGGTGGGACATTATAACTCATGAACAGTACATTAAGGAAAATATTGTTCCCAGAAGATTAGGATGGGATATTCCCATCAATGATGGTATTATCGATGAGGATGGAGTTAATAAATGGTATACATTCTTTAATGAGAAAGGCATGGAAGTACTGCAATTTTTTGTAAAAAGGAAACAGAGAAAAGTTGCGATGATAAATCAACAAATCGCAGAATGCAAAATCGCATTGGAGGTTCATAAAGATACACCATCTTTTGCTACACTCACAAACCAGCTAAATAAAGTATTGGAAAGGAAGGACATTGAAATCAAACAAAGAAAAAGAAGAAAATACATGAGAGATACTAACGATTATAAACTAGAGCAAAGCTATAAATGGCAATTGAACCTGAAAGAAGGAAAAACTGGTTCCACAACCTCTTCTCCAGAAAGAGAGGTATGAATAGTAACCCCGAATAGGGATCAAAGATATAGATCCCCGATTAGACATTATGAGGATAATACAGAGAGACAACACAGAGTTAATGGGGATGGGCCACCCAGACAATATGAATATAATGGACCCAGAATACCTAAACCGTGGTGGCAGCCCAAAAACCCCAAACCATGGAGCAAATCCCCAAGAAAGTCTTTCTGGAAAAATAATGGGAGAAATAAAAAAACCCCGCAATCACCAGAATGGCCAGTATGATCATTCAGATAGCAGGGGTTATGACCAACAAAATGGACAATACAACAATGAGCATTCCAATTATCCAGGTTATAGACATCAAACGCAGGATAACCAAGGAAGACCTGAATATAATTATTCAGACAACTCATTTTATTATCATAATGAGAGACAAGATGGGAGAGAGCGCCCCCAATATCAGTACCAACATGATGGGGATCGAGGACGATATGATTATTACCAGTATGGACCCAGAAATAGTCCCATCCAAACCCAAAATCGATATGAAGCACTGAGAGATCATAGAGATTCTAACCCATCTATACCTTTTTTAGACCAACGCAGGAACGAAACTCCCCCTCAGCAGGACAGAACTACCAATGCAAGAAGTCCAAACGCAAGAGGGGATGCAGAGGAGGACACAAGAGCAAAGAGAAAAAGAGAGTAGTGGGCGAAGGAATATACAATATCAGTGGAGTGGATCTCACAAAAAATGAATTATCGCTATTGGATAAAGGCCTTAAATATGCACCGAAACAGAATCTGGATAAATTCAGCCTGTATGTGGATATTCAAAAATACACAAGAAAGTTAAATATCAATAAATATATGCTGAATCAAACAGTGGGTATCAATCCGGAAAACAGGGGAACCATAAAATACACCAGGAAGAGTCATGCATAGCCAATTGAGAAACAAATCTCTCTTTAATTCCCCAGTCCATAACAATCAACATATTGAGGTTTTTAACAGAATGGTGACACAGGAAGTTGACAAACTAAAAATTAGAAGAATGAAAGACCCTCAGGTTATTAGAAACTGAATAAAATAATTGGAAGAGAATAAAAAAGTGGTAGTAAGACCAGCTGATAAAGGTGGCGCAATTGTGGTCTTATCAAAAGAATATTATAACAATGAACTCCAGGAACAACTAAATGACGTAAACACTTACATAAAACTGAAAGGTAACCCTACCAGAGAATACAAAAATGAATTGCAAGAATTAATTAAGAAAGGTAGTATGAAAAACATACTTACCAAGAAGGAGGAGATTTATCTTGTCCCTGACACGTGCAGGGTACCTATTATATATACAGTGCCTAAGCTCCATAAAAACCAAGCCAAACCCCCTGGACGTCCATCATAAATGGTATCCAATCGATTAACTCAAGATTAGGGAAGTATGTGGACAATTTTCTACAACCATTAGTCCCATTCACACCAGCCTACCTAAAGGACACCAAACACTTAATCCAGGAATTAAATAAAGTTGACATTCAGCCAAACCAAAATTATATGCTGATCACAGCAGATGTAGCATCACTGTACACAAACATAGGTCATGAGGATGCTATTGCAGCATCAAAATGGGCCATGAATAAGTATAGCAATTTAATTTCCAAGCAGAAGAGATTTATTTTAAGATGTTTAGCATTTGGTTTAGAGCACAACTATTTCTGGTTCAATTCGGACTACTATAGGCAGCTAAATGATATTGGCATGGGGGCTAAATACGCTCCAAGCGTAGCAAACATATTTATGGCCCAGTGGTAGGAGGAAGCGATATACTCTAACACCCCCCCTCAACTAATAATATACAGAAGATTCATTGATGACTGTATAATGCTGTGGAATGGAGAAGAAAACCCACTTATAGAATTCCTGGAAAAACTTAATAAAAATGAAAAAAACATAAAATGAACCTATGAAGTGAGCAAAAAAAATTATAATTTCTGGATTTAGATATAGAATTGACCACCAATGGAATTTTAACAAAAACTTTTTTTAAACCAGTCGAAAGAAATAGTTTTATACCTGTAGACAGCTGTCACTTTGACCCCTGGCTTATAAACATACCAAAGGGGCAATTTATACATTTGAGAAGAAATTGTACAGATATAAGTACGTATCTGGAACAAGCAAATGAAGTTGGGGACAAGTTTATCCAAAAGGGTTATAATAAGGACTTCAGTAAGGAAAAAATTAAAGAGGTGTCGGACATTACAAGGGATGAATTAATTCAAGAGAAACTGAAAAAAAACCCCACAATATCAAGGTGTTCCAATGATTATGGATTTTAATATTCAACATCGACAGATCGAACGTATTTTTAAAAAACACTGGCCACTTCTTTTAGCTGGTCAACAATTACGTAAAATATTACCAGAAAAACCACAATTTGTTTACAGGAGGGCACCCACGCTGAGAGACATTATTGCCAAAAATGTCCTTGACCCCCCTAAAAAAATCACAAGAATTGACCTTCTTCCAAAGCGGTGCTATGCATGTAAGAACACCAAACAAAATGGTCAAAAATGTACCAATTTTAAATCGACCAACAACAGCACAGAATATCAGATCAAAGATTTTATGACATGCAGGACTGAGGGGGTGGTGTATGTATTACAATGCCCGTGCTCATTACAGTATGTGGGAAGAACGAAGCGATCGATGTGGAAGCGCATCAGGGAGCACATACAAAACATTATCAAAGGTATCCAAAGCACAGTGTTTCATGCCATTTTTCAATATGCCATGATTACAATTTTGGGCGATAGACAAATATAAACCCCATTGGTGGGGTAGTAATCGTATAAGGGAACTAAGCGCAAACAAGAATCCAAATGAATATACAATATGGGTACACTCACGCCAATGGGGTTGAACATAGAGTTTGATCTTTTTTTTTTTTTCATTTAAAGTTTTTATTGTATTGTAAGAAAGAAAAGGAATACAGAACATCACCAATTGGGCATACCCTGGTGTTATTATGCGTATATAAACACCAAAAGTGATAAGAGAATACTGATGAGTAGCCTCTATCAAGCTACATCGAAACTAAAGGTTTAGCATTAGATAAACATTTGGATAACAAAGACATAGAAAAGCTTATCATAACATTGTACCGGTCTGTTAGCCTAGTGAGGAGGTGAACTCCCAAGGGAAGTAATGGTAGTGGGATAAACAAAGGGAAACTGCATTTATTAGCACACCAAGGTGTTATAGGCTTATGTGATATAAAGAGTGCAAGATGTGGGAACCATTTCAGGAAAAATTAATATTGCTAGCACAGTGGTGAGCTTCTCGAGTCAGAGATGCAGGATTTCCAGGTGTTATTAAATCTATTAACGGACATATTGGCCTTGGCAAAGGAAAACTCCATCTGGAAGTACAGGTTGAGTAATCGAATGGTATCTTTTAATAAGGGCGGGTCTGTCGATTTCCATTTCTTCGCAATCGTTAGTCTTGCTGCTATTAGGATGTATGTGGCCAGCCTTTGTAAGTGTTTTGGCCATGCAGGGATTGAGAGTCCCAGGAGCAGGTCGAGTAGAGACATAGATGGGGATAAACCACACAGAGATCCAATCAGTTTCTGTACCTTCCTCCAAAAATCCTTAACGAGGTAGCACTCCCACCATACATGTGCAAGAGATCCAATTTTATCACAGCCTCTCCAGCATTTGGGCAAGGTATTTGGGTATATCCTCGCTAGCCTTTCTGGGGTAAAGTACCATTTGTGAAAAAGCTTCTGTAGTGATTCCCAATGGTTAATACAGTGAGATAGGCGTAGAGGCAATGTGAGGGCTTTTTGCCATTGTAGAACTGGAGGTGGGTGATCCAGCAAAGAGGACCAATACTGTGTGGAGGAAGATAGCAGGTCGATAGCTGGCTTGGTGAGCAGTTTATACACTAGAGAGATTCCTTTGGCGTTGGATGTATCCAGGTTGTAGAACTTGATCAGGGGGAGCAAGACACAGTCCGAGGATAACCAGTCTAGTTTTGACAGGCTGGATCTAATCCATAAGTAGAGAAAGAATGTGTGCTTGGATAGACCAAACTGCTGTGTTAGATGTTCAAAGGTATGCAAACCTGAAGGTGAGAAAAGCATATCAAAGCTGGTAATTCCGGCTTTTGTCCACTCCGAAAGGGGTAAGTCTGGGGAGATAAGGTGCATCGCCTCAATGGGTAGTGATGTTAGAGTGTCTACTGAGATCCCTCCATTGAATTGCAGTAGTGTAGACCAGACTCTTATGGAGGATGTGATGGTATCGAGAGGGTATCGCTTAGGATGAAGATTAAACCATAACGCGGCGAGGAAGAGTTTAGTGTTCGTAAGCAGTATGGTGGCTTCAATTTGTTTCCAGTTTGTGTGGTGGTTATCTGACCACCAGAATTTCAATTGATCTAAAATAGTTGTCGGTGACATGCTTGGATGTCTGGTGCACCCAAGCCTCCGGGTTGAACTGGGGTTACAAGTATACCCTGTTTCCCCGAAAATAAGACCTAGCGTGATTGTCGGTGATGGCTGCAATATAAGCCCTACCCCCCAAATAAGCCCTAGTTAAAGTCCTTGTAGGTCTTATTTTCAGGGTAGGGCTTATTTTCGGGGAAAGAGGGTAGGGCTTATTTGGGGGGTAGGGCTTATATTGCAGCCATCACCGACAATCACGCTAGGTCTTATTTTCGGGGACACAGGGTAGCTTTTTTTTACTCTAGTACGCTTTTGTTGCCAAATGAAACTATTAATGATCCCTTGGAGTTTCTTGATCTGGTTTTGTGCTAAAGGTAGGGGTATTGTACGAAAGAAATATAAAACATGGGGAAGTAAATACATTTTTGCCTGAGCTACCCTACCAGCCCAAGAGGCTGGAACCTTACTCAGTTCTTTTACTAGCCGTGTGAGCTTGCCCACGAGGTCTTCTAGGTTGGTTCTCAATATTAACTGGCTAGGGAATGTTAGATGGATTCCCAAATACGGGAGAAAGGAGTTGGGGGCCCAAGCAAATGGTGAGGTAGAGTTAATGGATTTTACAGTCTGAGGGTCTAGGCCAAGGTTAAGCATTAGGGATTTACTGTAATTCAGCTTATACATTGATACGGCACTGAACAATTCTAGGACTCTTTGGACTGCGGGAAGGGACAACAAAGGATTGGTTAGGGCTATAATCACATCATCTGCATATAGGCCAATTTTGTGATCAACTTCTCCAATTTTTATCCCCGAGATCGATGGGTCAGACCTAATGAGTTGTGCTAAGGGTTCCATTATCATGGCAAATATTATAGGGGACAACGGGCACCCCTGTCTGGTGCCATTAGTAATCCGAAAGGGGTTGGAGACGACACCAGAAGTCCAAATGCATGCAGATGAGTGAGTGTACAAGCCTAATATGGCAGTAAGAAAGGTGCCCGACAGTCCAAATTTGCGGAGCACTGCCTCCATGAACAGCCAATAAACCCTATCGAACGCCTTCTCTGCATCCAAGGATAGGAAGAGAGAAGGTGCTCGAATATGCTCCGTCCATTGGATAAGGTCAATAAAATGTCTGGTTCCATCTGAGGCCTGTCTGCCGGGCACAAATCCCACTTGATCAGGGTGAATAATCTAGGGGATGATAGTGGAGAGGCGTTGAGCAAGGAGTTTCGCATAAAGTTTAGTATCTGTGTTGAGGAGTGAGATCGGACGATAGTTGGCAGGGTTGTCTGGAGCCTTTCCCGGTTTTGGAATGGTGACCACTAAGGCATCGAGGGATTCCTTAGGGATTAAACCTGTGGTAGCAAATTGGTTGTACATGTTACATAAATGGGGGACTAAGGGTTGGGTGAAGCATTTATAGTACTCATTGGGTAGTCCATCAGGTCCTGGTGCCTTATGTAGTGGTAAGTTTTTTATTAATTTTTGGATTTCATTATGAGAGAAAGGAGCTGCTAAGAGGTCAAGTTGTTCTGAAGAAATAGAGGGGAGGGAGATAGAGGATAGAAATTTTGTTATGTCAGTTTGGGAGGGAGCAGATTGGGGGTCTGTTTTCGTAAGATTGTAAAGTTTTGTATAGAAATTGCCAAATTCATTGGCAATATCTAGCAGATTAGTCAGGCGCTGTCCTTGAGAACCAGTGAGAAAGGTGATTCTTTTGTTGGAGATTTGTTTTTTTAAATTGTCTGGCCATAAATTTCCCTGGTTTATTGGCTGATGAGTAGGTATTCAATCGTAGTCTCTTTATGTAATAGTCAAAATTTTTGCGAAGGTGATCGCTGAGCTGGATTCTGAGATTTTTAAGTTCTATGGAGATATTACTAGAGGGGGATCTTTTGTTCGTGAGTTCAAGAGATCAAATTTGATTTAGGAGGGACTCAGTAGTATGGGAGTGTTTTTTTTATTGCTTGGGCCCCAAGTTTTATGAAGAGACCCCTTAGACAAGCCTCGTGAGCATTCCAAAGAATAGCGTGATCAGTTACAGAATTTACGTTTTGCTGGAAATAATTGTCAATCTCGGATTGTGTCCGAGACTCAAAAATGGGATTGTTAAGGAGGGAGGTATTCAGTCGCCAAACCATATGTCTGGCGGTTTGTGTAGGGGATGCTAGCTTTATCTTGACTGGAGCATGGTCAGACCATGAAATGGTTCCTATATGAGAAACAGTGATAGACTGAAGTAGATGCTTATCTGTTATAAACATGTCAGTACGAGAATAAGATAGATGTGGTGGGGAGAAGTAGGTGTAGTCTCTCTCCATATCGTGCATGCACCTCCAGGAGTCATATAAGTCCTCTCGATTGAGAATACTGGATAGCGCTGAGGGCCTACAACGTGAAGGATTGGAAGTATCTAGTGAAGGGTCAATTACTTCATTAAAGTCTCCACAAATAATTAAGGGTGAAAATCTAAAAGGAGTCAATTTGGCAAAGAGGTTAGCATAGAATTTTTTTTGGCCTGTGTTGGGGGCATAAACGTGAGAGGGCGGTTGTCAAACGTGGCTGATAGGATTAAGAATCTGCCCTCCTCATCACTTTCACAATGGTGGAGTTTGAAATCTATTGCCGCATTAATGGCAATCATCATTCCTTTTTTTTTTTTTTAGAAGCGTTTGCAAAGAAGCAGTGGGGATATTTTTTGTGAATACATTGGGGTTGTTTAAGTTTAGAAAAGTGTGTCTCCTGAACACAGATTACAACTGCATGCTGTTGTAATGCTTCTTTCCATAGCAGGTTGCATTTAAATGGCAAGTTTAGGCCTTTCACATTAAGGGAGGTGATTGAGAGTGACATGATAGCAGAGCACTTATGAGGGCCTAGGCAGAGGGAGAGAGACTTCACCTACCGCTGATAGTTGGTAAATACACAGAGAGACAAATCAGTGCTGTATGTGCTACTGGAAGGTGAACAAAAAAACTAGTCAGCTACTAAAATACAAACAATTTTAAATCCTGAAAGAGAAATAAAACAACTATTAAATAATCTGTAATGATATCAAAAGTCAAAGAACCGTGTGCTTAGCACAACTTTAAACCTGGGGGGTGGTGAGAAAAAAAAAGGGTGTTTTGCCCAGGCTGGAGATGAGAAAGGCTGGGGATCTAGGCTTAGCCTTAGGTTATATTTTGTTGGATACTTTAGTTGCCGTGTTCTTAGAATTAGATGGCTTGTGTGTGGGGATAGCTTGTTCCATTTCTCTAGGAGCAATGGGGAGGAGACCCCAATTGGTGAGTTTCTTGTAGCCATCTTTCGGAGTGAGAATAGGGACGATCTTTTGTTGGTGAGTAACCAGCAATTTCGTTGGGAAGCCCCATCTATACACTATTTTTTTTTGCTGGAGAATAGATGTAACTGGGGCGAAAGCTCTGCGCATTTCCATTGTGGCAGGAGACAGATCAGTGAATAGCTTAACATTAGCGTAGGGGGCCGGCAGGGGTTTCGAGGATCTGGCAGCAGAGAAAACTTGCTCCTTAACATGGAAAAAATGTATCCACGCCAAAACATCTCTAGGGATGTCATCTGAGAGGTTGGCGGTTTAGCGATTCTGTGGGCCCGCTCTATTAGAGTATCACGGGTGTTGAGACATGGAAGTAAGGCAGAGATGAGTGGCTGCAAGTATGGTGTTATTTCGTTCGTTTTGACCGACTCAGGGATACCTCTGAATTTGATATTATTTCGCCTAGAGCGGTCTTCTAACTCCGCTAATTTCATTTTAATGTGGTGGATTTCTTCCGTATGGTGCTCATGTGCATCTAGCAATTCATTGTGCGCTTTAGAGTAATCCTGCAAATTTTCTTCCAGAGCGTCTGTACACTCTTCTATGCAGTCTATCCTGTCATGCATCTGGGATATTGATAGTTGGAGCTCTCTGTGTAAATCTTGCTGCAGTGTAAGAGGCATAGATTTCAGTGTTGCTTCAGAAACAGTGTTATCCCTGGCAGGGATAGCAGCCAGAGAGGGAGCATTTTGGGATCCGTGTGTCCCTGCAACAACATGGGACCATAATTGCTTTTTAGCATGTGGCTCCTTGTTTGGGGAGTGTGCAGGGGAGGTAGCCAGCCTCTTACCTCGGTCAGGGTGTAATCCTCCTAGGGGCTCCTCTGGAGGAGGGTGGGTGTCCATAATTTCTTTTGTGGATGCTGTGGCTGGGTCTCCTTGACCAGGCAGCTCTGTAGGGGCAGCAGGCAGGCAGTCAGAGCCGTTATGAGAGCCGTTGCTATTACTGGCGTCGGTGCCATCTTGGGTCCCTTGCATTGCGGCGGCCGCCGAATAGTAATCAGTCAGGCGGCGGGGATTCGGTGGCTTGTAACGCTGCAGCGACATGCCCTAGAGTGTCCCCGGTCCTCCCACGCTTCGATGGTGTGAGCTGTGAAGAGGAAGGTAGCTGTGGGTTGCCGTTCTCCAGGCCGTGGAGCAGAGCTCTGAACTCAGGCAGCCATCCTGGTCCGCAGCAGGCCACGTCCCCCTGACTCATAGAGTTTGATCTTAATTGCTTTATAGCGGATTTTTAAACTTCATAATTTAAAAAAAAAAATTTTTTATACATATATGTATCCGTATATATATATATATATATATATATATATATATATATATATATATATATATATATATATATATATATATATATATATATATATATATATATATATATTTTTTTTTTTTTTTTTTTTTTTCTCCTCGATTTTAAGTAGTATTTAGATATATATATTTTTAATTTTTATGTCTATATCTAATTTTATTTGTATTTTGATTTTATTTTTATTCTATTTTAATGAATAAGAATTATGATTTAATGCGGGTTATTGCAATTAGTATAGAGGGCTATAAAAATCATTTTTTTCATTAGCCTTGATGGGGGAGCTCTCTCACACCTGTTTACATCGTTTATTTCAGAAGTTTTAAATAGTAGGTATGGCTAAGGCTATTAGCCCGCTTTCATAAACTTATTCAGCCGAAGTAAAATGTTAATGTTGTATTAAAAAAGTTTAGTGTCAGTCTGTGTATGTAAATAAATGAAATGCCACTATGTTTAGTAATTCAAAATATTATGCATTTTTAAGATCGTTTCAATGGTATGATGATGCATTGACTCCCGGGGTTCCCGTGGTAACCAGTACACATACTATAAGTATTGCTCAGGGAGGTCACATGAGCACCCTTGAAAAAGTCACGTGTCTGGTGACGCAATGCGTCGGGAGGAGGAGCCTGTGACGTTCTCATCAGTGCCAGCGGTGTCTGTGTGTATGTGCACTGGAGGTGGATGAGGAGTTTTCAGCTCGTATCTGAATGCAGCTGACCATACATTTTCAATGCGATCTTTTTGAAGCTAGGATATGTGAGTGAAATTATTTTGCAATACATCATATCACTGTGGTTTAAAGTCCTGCGCAATGGTCTTGTTTCTATTTTCCATATCATGGATGGCCTGTGAGAGTGGGGTTTATCACCATTTAGTACCGGCAGGGGAACGGTATCACTGAACTCGCTGTCATTCACCCAAGCTTGGTTTTAAAGTACCGGTCTTGCTAAGAAGATTCCTACTTGTATTATTAGCAGTGGACTATATAAATATATAACTATTTATTCACTGTATTTATTTATAGAAGGTTTATTTAATTACACACATCCACTTGTACCTAAATATTTAAACATATATTGTTTTATATGGGATTTTTATTTTTGCACCCAGTGTGATATTAATTGGTTAATAACAGCGCAATTATTTATTTTATTTATTCACGCATTTGTGTAGTTCACATATTAATTGCAGCTTTATTATTTGGGCATCTTTTAATATATTCTCACATAATTTATTCCACTTCAGCGCTTTAGTAAAATTTACCACTATTGTATCTGAATTTTTAGAGTTAAGATTAACAAGCTAAGCAATGACACAATATTACATTTGAAATAGGCATTTTAACATTTTTACCTGGTACCTTATGTGACAACTTTATGTGACACCTTAATCACATCCATTACATGAGCAGCTGTACCACCTAATGCACTTATTCCAGGACTGGCTGAAACCTGAGGAGAAGACACCCAATCATATTGTGGAAAGAGTCACACTGGAACATATCCTGCATGGGCTGCCTAAGGAGCTCCACCGATGGGTGGCTCAGTCCGACCCTCAGTCCCTGGATGAGATGGCTGCTGCTGTCGAGCGCTAAAGTTGTGCGGGAGAGTCCCACTATTACCAGAGAGAGCTGGCTCATTCTAAAGAAGTGCGTTCCAGCATCAAGATATCACCTGTTGAACACATGGTGTCTGCTCGGGGGCCTGACACTCCCATTAGGAGCACCCCAACATCAAACCCTCCTGAGAGTCGGCAGAGAGAACAGGAACCACATGAGGTTCGCTGTTGGTCCTGCCAACAACTGGGTCATATGGCGGCCCAGTGTCCAAGGTGGGAGGAGCCAATGGTGCGTGACATGGCTCGACGCGGCTCTGTGTTTGCTTTTGCCACTGGTCCTATGAACAATCTAAGCCCACTTGAGAGTGTGGTGTGGGTTAATGGACAAGAGGTTGTGGCACTTCTTGAGTCAGGGAGAGGGGTACTGCTCTGATCAGACAGGTTGCGGGGAAAGCTGATACCTGGGGAAAAAAATTGGAGTGGTCTCTGTACATGGGGTTGTTAAAGACTATCCAATGGCCCGTGTAACCCTGACCACAACAGCAGGAACTGCTACATTGAGAGTTGGGGTGATCCTAGGTTTGCCTCATGAATTGCTAATTGGGCGTGACTGCCCCATGGTTTGGCACTTGTGTGAACAAACGTTCAGGGGGCCTTCCCTAAAAAAGGAGAAACCCCCATGCAAAGTGTTTAATACTTTGTTGCAGGAGGTGACTAGTAATGAAATGTATCAGATGTGTGAACCTGCAGAAGCTGACCTAGGTTCCCTGGAGGTGTTTGCAGGATTGGAAATGGAGAGAGTTCTCCCTCTGAGCCTGACTTGTCATATTTCAGGGGCCCCAAGATGATTTCCTTGGTGCTCAGAGGAAGAACTCTGCTTTAATCCCCGCAAGGGAACAGGTCACACCATTGAGTGGTGAGCCACAGCATCCTGGGGAAGATATGCGGTTTCCCTGATTTGCTGTGAATCATACACTATGCTACAGGGTAGCCAAGAAAGGTAAAGCATTTAAACTTGAGCACAAACCATTAGCAAGGACCCAGAGGGGGGTTGCCATCCGAACTGCCAGCCTTTTAAGTTGACTAAACTTTCTCACAGCTACCTGTTAACCCCTCAGATCCTGATAATAAATATATATATATATATATATATATATATATATCTATATATATATATATATATATATATATATAGATATATATATATATATATATAGATATATATTAACCACATTTCTGCCTTCCACGTGCACCGACCTTGGCCTGTTAATCGACCATATTTTTTGCCTGTAACTTAGTCCGATCTTTTGCCCTGCTACTGTAGTACACAGGGGTCTCACATATATAAGGGGCTTCAGAATAGTGTTCTGGGTAGAGAAAAACAGTTTTTGGTTTTCTCTGTGTTTTGTAATTCCCAGAACAGGGTTTTGAGATCAGAGGCTTCAAAGAGATTTGGGTGGGAGAATCCTCTACCCCTGTCCCCATTTTTTCCTGACCGAGGCCCTAAGCCTGATGGTCCTTCCTGCTGCCTGGACCAATACTTTGACTGTGCTGACCATATCGCTGCCTGTAATGACCCAGGACTTTATGGACCATGTTCCTTCCTGCTGCCTGAACCAATACTGACCATATCTCTGCCTGCTGCCTGTACTGACTATGGACAGTATTGCTGTTTGGACGATTCCTTCTGCTGCTGCTGACCACATCACACTAACATGAAAAAGCAAAAGTGTTCATTTTAAAGGCTTATATGCAAGTTATTGTCATAAAAAGTGTTTAGGGACCCGGGTCCTGCTCCAGGGGACATGTATCAATGAAATTTTATTTTTAAAAAAATGGCCGTTTTTTTGGGAGCTATGATTTTTTTTAATGCTTTAAGTGAAACAATAAAAATGAAATATTCCTTTAAATATTGTGCCTGGGGGTGTCTATAGTATGCCTGTAAAGTGGCGCATTTTTTCCGTGTTTAGAACAGTACCACAGCAAAATGACATTTCTAAAAGAAAAATTTTCATTTAAAAAAAAAATTGCGTGGGGGGTCCCCCTAAAATCCATACCAGGCCCTTTAAGTCTGATATGGAAATTAAGGGGAACCCTGCGCCAAATTTTAAAAAAATGGCATAGGGGCCCCCCCAAAATCCATACCAGACCTGAAGGGTCTGGTATGGATTTTAAGAGGAATCCTGCGCAAAAATTAAAAAAAATGGTGTAGGCCCCCCAAATCCATACCAGCTCCCCAAAGCACCTTATCCCCATATTGATGGGGACATGGGTCTCATCCCCACAACCCTTGCCCAGTGGTTGTAGGGGTCTGTGGGTGGGGGCTTATTGGAATCAGGAAGCCCCCTTTAACAAGGGGACCCCCAGATCCCGGCCTCTCTCCCCGTGTGAAATGGTAACGGGGTACAAATGTATCCCTGCCATTTCACAAAAAAAGTGTCAAAATGTTTAAAAACGACAAGACACAGCTTGGGGACAAGTCCTTTATTAAAAAATAAAAATGTCCCACCATGTCCATGCATTTTCCTCTATCACGCCGTGACGGACCAAGAAAGAAAAAAAAAGCAGCAACCGACCCGCCTCCATGGCAGACTCCCGCCGCCTGACACTTCTTCACCTTTGACAGTTCTTATATAAATGAGGGCGGGGCCACCCAGTGACGTCCCTGGGTGACCCCACCCCCTCTGACACCACAGGGACTTCCCCGTGGCGTCAGAGGGGGCGGGGTTACCCGTTTACATAGCCTGCCCAATGCCTCCTAAGAAAAGGAGAACATCATATGCGTACAAAGCTATTCTTTCTTCCCCTGTCCTCCTCAAGAATCCTTTTATCTTGAGGCTTGATCTTATAGCTATCGCCAATGGTTCCATTGCGAGAGCAAAGATCAGGGGAAACAATGGGCAACCCTGTCTAGTCCTTCTCTTTAATTGTATTCTTCCAGAATATTCGTTATTAATCCTAATTTTTGCACTCGGATTTTTATATAACATTTTTATCCAGCCTATAAAAGAAGGCCCAAATCCAAATTCCTCCAGCACCCACCATACATATGCCCATTCCAGGCTATCAAAGGCTTTAGTCACATCCAGTGACAATACCGCTCTGGCTCCCTCATTGTCTGATGGGGTCTGCGGGTTCAAAAATATCCTTCTAATATTCATACTGGTAGATCTTTTTGCAACAAATCCTGTTTGGTCTGAGTGAATAATTTTTGGGGCTATCCTATTCAGCCTGGCTAGACTTTAGCTATTATTTTAGCATTCGAACACAGCAAAGAGATTGGCCTATATGAGCCTGCATCCAGCGAGTCTTTCCCTTCTTTATGTATCACTATAATGGTTGCTTCGAGCATCGAGGGCGGAAGTCCCCCCTCCTCTGCCGCCCCCCACAGCGCTCCCAGCAATTCTGGAAGTAATATTTCACCATAGTATTTGTATATCTCAGTTGGCAGTCCATCAAGGCCAGGGGATTTCTGATTCGCCATTCCGGCCACTGCCTGCTGAAGTTCTCCAAGTATTATTGGGGCCTCCAGGGCCTCTTTATCTTCCTGTGAAATAGACGGTATCTCTAGGTGTGATGGGAGGGCCCGTGGAACTCAGAATCCCTTTGAATGTAGGGGATGCCCTTGTTTCAGCTCCCCATACACCTCTTATGTCTAAGTCACCCTGTGCTATCCTGGCACAGGGTGAGTGAGAAAATATATCTTGGACTACTTAAAATGGGACAGTAATATTTGTCCACAATATCTCCCAGGATGTATGTAGAGATTATTATTGGTTTGTTTGATTCTGAACTCAACCTGTTAATTGAGTGAGCTGATCACATTAGCCTCCAGGACTGGCTAGGAGACGAACAGTCTAGTCTGGCTTACCACAGCTTCTAAGGGTATTCCACACATTGTTGTTTGTTCTAATTAACCCTGTGTTGATGTTTATGGTAATGTGTATTGAATAGTCACCTAGTCTGGGTAAATGATTTAGTAAACTAGCTCATGTTAATTAGGTTACAGTTGTATTGTTAGAGGAGGTTCCAACGGCATATAAAGTCTTGTCATTTTGATTCTAAATAAAAACAGTCCATGTTAGCATCTAAGCAAGTCTTGCCTTGTTTTATGCTTGAGAGCGGTTGGAATATCTGATATCTGTATCCAGACTACAAGGAAGTGGTATACTGACGGAAGCACTCACGTGGAGTGTGGGACGTTCTGTGACATTGGTGGCAAGCAGCAGGAAGCTTCCGGCAGTCTGGGAAATCTAAACCTCCACCTGGATCCAAGATCAGGATAGCAGACTTCAGTCACCCCAGCGGAGATATGGACCTGGCATCAGAGTTCCCGGGGCTGCTGCGGATCATCCTTTCAACATACACCAGGACTGTGTCTGAGGATGAATACCTGGAGCTTAGGCTGCAAATTCAGGTGGAGCTCTGGATTGGAGCCCTCCAGCTCGCTGGTATAAAACAGGGCAAGTGCTTTCCAACCCAAGAGCAACGGGCCAGTGACCAACGGACATTACGGATGGCATTCCTGGGAGAGCGGCCCCAGGAGCAATGGGTGACTGAGTTGGACAGGCTGGTCCAGCAGGAGCTAGAGCTGGACAATCATTATCGTGCTCTGCAATGGCACGCAGAGCAGGGATATTTAGGGGAGACAACAGAATGCTCTCCGGAAGGATATGACTTTGGCGGCCCTGGATTGCTGTGGGAGAGCCTTACAGATCATTTTGTGTTTGGCGATGAAGGGGAACCTACCCTTGAGGACCTGCGAGATTATAGAGAGGCTATGCTCGGTCTTGCAGAGGTTTCAGAGCTTAAACCTGATCTGGACCATTTGCTAAAGAAGGAACAGCATCTGGAAAGGGCATACAGGAAACTGCTAGAACATGTTCAGCAGCATGCCAGAGAATCGGCAGTGGAAAATCTGGAGATTGCCGTCCCCAAACCTGAAGTGCTGACAACAGGGCAGAGCTCTGCTAACCTCTGCCCAGCACTGATAGCATCTTCTGGGTTCAATGGACAGTAGATGGTGAACCTCTATCCCCAGACATCAGTTGCAGAGACAGGGGATTTGATAGACTTTTCTGCTGAGGAAGAACAACCTGATAAGCCTCCAGCAGAAGAGCTGCTATCAGAGCCAAAGTTCACCGTGCTCTGCCCAGCACCAACAGTGGCTTCGGTCTTCTTGAGAGAAGAGGTAGTCAGCCTTTCTCCCACAACACTGACAGGGACATGTGATTTTCTGACAGCAGTATCTGTGGAGTTACAACAAACTTCTCCAGCTGAAGATCTGGTAACTGAACAGAGGGTCCAAGACCTCTGCCCCACACCTGTGGCAGTTTCGAAGGCTCAGGGTGAGAAGGTGGCAATCGCATCCCAGCAGCAGATACAGGGGGAGAAGGGAGAGGAGGTGTGTGTTGTCCCACCCCAACAGTTGGCCAGGGTGGAGGAAGCGGCCTTTCCTCCCCAGCAAAGATCTGTGCACCTGGGAGACAGTACCATAGACATGTCGTCCAACCAGCCAGATGAGGGAATGAAATAGGAAGCAGCCGGCTCACCTCCCCAATGGCAGCTACACAGTTTGGGAGTAGAGGAAGCCAGCCTCCTGCCCCAATGGTTAGCCGGAGCGGAGGATGTGGAGTCCCCAGCAGAAGTGCTGGCAAGAGGGCAGAGTGCTACCAACCTCTGCCCAGCACCAGCAACAACTACAGAGTTCCAGGGAGGCGGGGCAGTCAGCCTCCCTCCCCAACAGTTAGCCGGAGCAGATGGTGTGGGGTTTCCAGCAGAAGGGCTGGCAACAGGGCCGAGGACTGCTGGACTCTGCCCTCAACTAACAGAGGATGGATTTCCTGTGAAGGTGGATGGGACTTCAGTCCCCACCTGTATACCCCAGGGATGCTGGGCAGTCGGCCCAGATCCCCAACAGCATGACGGAGTGAGCCCAGTCACCCTGTCTTCTCTCCAGCGGCAGAAAGGACTCCAGGGAGAAGGGCCAGTCCAGGCCTCTCCCCAGCGGCAGATATATTCTCTGAGAGAGGCAGAGGTTGGCTGGGTGAGTAATGCTTTGTTTGGAACAATTTATTTGGGGTACTGTGTGGGTACAGGCATTAGAGGACTGGAACCACTGACTAACTTCGGAGTCAACCCGTCTGGGGTCTCCTCCTGTGTTAGTCTTCTGCCGAAAGGGGAGAGATGTGATGGGAGGGCCCGTGGAACTCTGAATCCCTTTGAATGTAGGGAATGCCCTTGTTTCCGCTCCCCATACACCTCTTATGTCTAAGTCACCCTGTGCTATCCTGGCACAGGGTGAGTGAGAAAATATATCTTGAACTACTTAAATGGGACAGTAATATTTGTCCACAATATCTCCCAGGATGTATGTAGAGACTATTATTGGTTTGTTTGATTCTGAACTCAACCTGTGAATTGAGTGAGCTGATCACATTAGCCTCCAGGACTGGCTAGGAGATGAACAGTCTAGTCTGGCTTACCAAAGCTTCTAAGGGTATTCCACACGTTGTTGTTTGTTCTAATTAACCCTGTGTTGATGTTTATGGTAATGTGTATTGAATAGTCACCTAGTCTGGGTAAATGATTTAGTAAACTAGCTCATGTTAATTAGGTTACAGTTGTATTGTTAGAGGAGGTTCCAACGGCATATAAAGTCTTGTAATTTTGATTCTAAATAAAAACATGTTAGCATCTAAGCAAGTCTCGCCTTGTTTTATGCTTGAGAGCGGTTGGAATATCTGATATCTGTATCCAGACTACAAGGAAGTGGTATACTGACGGAAGCACTCAAGTGGAGTGTGGGACGTTCCGTGACACTAGGTTCCTCAGGAATGTATCCATCTCTCCCTCCTGCCCCCTCCTCTGTGAAGTATATTTTTACAAACAAATGCACTCTCAGTGCCATGTTCTGCATAGTATCAAGATCTCAGAGCTGGTCAATATTGTATATAAAGAGGTTGTGCTGGCCTGCTTCCACCCTACATAAGAAGCATTTGGAGGTGTAATGTGTTTCCTATAAAAATTATAAACATGTTATACTTGCCTGCTCTGCAGTGGATTTGCACAGAGCAGCCCAGATCTCAGATCATGCTTGATGTTTTGAGGACACACTATATACCTATCATGGGGTGTGTGTGATCAATCTGGATGGGTTCCTGAGGATTTACATATACAGGCTGTCTGCAGCGGTGGTCTCTCCTGTGTGTACCTCACTGCATGGTTGCCCACCGATCCTCAGCTCCCGTGGAGGAAGCCTTTTTTTGGGTTGCTGTTGCCCAGCACCAAGACCTAGTTGTAAAATCTTTTACAGGGCCCTTTATCCATCACCCTTCGGGCCTTGGTTCTGCAGTTGCTGACAGATCCTACGTGTGATTTTACTGCCTACATCTGTACTTATACCAACGTGAGCTGGCTCCTAATGAAGCTGGTTTTGTTCTGTGAAATGCATAGAGAATACAGCTTCTTTTCTGTGAGGCCATAGAGCCAGTGAGCATAGAGAGAAGAGCAATTGCTGGGGATGGTGTTAGAGGTTCCTTATATACATTACTATATACTTCAAATACCTGATTCCAAAAGGGACAGATCCTCTCACATTCCCACCAGACATGGATGTATGAACCAGAAGCTGAACCACAGCGCCAGCAGGAGGCAGGGGTGGATGGGAAGATTCTGTGTAACGTGGCTGGGTCTCTGTACCATCGAGATAAAATCTTAAAATTCTTTTCTTGTGAGTAGCAGGCGATGGTTGACTTGTGCGTAAAATGAAATGAAGTCTGCCAATCCGCTCTCAAGATGTCCCTTCCCAAATCTGCAGACCACATCCTAGTGTACAAGGGTAAGTCATTATGTGTAAGGGTTTGAATCAAGGGGGGAGGGAGGAGAGTAGTTGTCTGGGCAAGTCATGCAGAGAGCACAGCCTCTCAAACTCAGTAAGTGGACGGTGTATTTGGGATGAAAGGAACTGTTGTTTAGCGAAAGAGGTTAAGTGGAGAGAGGTGAGCCAGTCATGTGTGCCTGCAGGGACATCAGGGGTTCCCAATCGGGGTCTAATAAATGCGTGGGCCTGAGGCCAAGTAGAGAGATTAAATTGGCCTAACGTGGGTACCGCCACGCCCTGAGGGAAGGCGGGATTGTCAAAAAGGGATATTAGAAAGGAAGTGGCCTAGGATAGAACTGTGCATAACCCTCTTTTGTACCATAACTTAAGAACTCCTACTGTTAGTGGTGAGGCAGAGGATAAGCGTGATATGTCTCCATGGTAACCCCAAAGGAGGACTCGCAAATCTACAGGGGCCAGGTCTTGTTCAATCATTATTGATGCCTTTTGGGAAGGACAGGGGAACCATTCAAGAGTACGAGTCATTAGTGTAGCTTTGTAGTAAGTCTCATAGTCTGGTAACCCCGTGCCTCCCTGGAGCCTCGGGAGAGTCATCAAATTATATTTAACTCTGGAGAGGCCACATTTCCATATGAATCTAATGAAGAGAGAGCGTAGAGAGACAAAAAAGGATTTGGGTACCAGGATCTGAATCGTTTGAAAGAGGTATAATAGTTTGGGTAGGGTATCTATCTTGAGAGTATTAATGTGGCCAAACCAGGGTAGGAAGGAACCCCTCCAGGACTCCAGATCTTTCCAGATGCGGGAGAGGTGGAGGACATAGTTCAAGGAGAATAAGTTGGACAAGTTGGCAGGGATCAAAACTCCTAAATAAGAGATGCCCCTAGTTTGCCATTAAAATGAATAGTTTAAGCAAAGCGAGGACAGTGTGGTAGCTGGTAGAGACACATTAAGTGCTTCCGTTTTAGAGATGTTAAATTTAAAATTACTAAAGATAGCACTCAGAGATCAACAAGGGCAGGGATATGTGGGGTTGCTGGACATATACCAAGAGGTCATCAGCATAGAGGGATAATTTATGATGGGAGGAGGATGTTTGCATGCCTTGAATAGAGGAGTTTTGGCGAATGGCACACACCAGGTGCTCAATAACTAGGACAAATAACAGGGGGGAGAGTGTGCAGCCCTGGCGCGTGCCATTTGAGATGTTGAACGGCTCAGAAGGGGCGCCATTCACCAAAACAGAGGCGGAGGGCTGGGAGTATAGGGACATCACTTTGGATAGGAAGGATGTTCCCAAACCTATTTGTTCCAGTGAAAGATGTAGGAAGCACCAGTTGACCCTATCAAACACCTTTTCAGCGTCAAATGATAGGAGGCAGGCTTTCAAGTGATGATGTTTAATATAGGATATTAGATGTATTGTTTTGGTGGTGTTGTCTTGGGGCCTCCTGGTCTGGGACAAAACCAACTTGATCCCTATGAATAATCCCGGGTAGAAGGGGGGATAGGTGGTTGGCGAGGACCTTCGCAAAAAGTTTAAGATCTATGTTCAATAGGGAAATCGGACGATAATTGCTGCATTGGGAGGGATCTTTCCCAGGTTTCAAGAGAATTGAGACTTTTATCTGCAAGGAGTCCCTTGGAGGGTAGAATGGAGTCATCTATGGAGTTGAAAGCCCGAGTTGCCCATTTTCAAACCCTTGATGGCGCCCAAAAATTCAGGTTCCATCAAGGGTTTATCTAGGTCTGTGGAATCATCAGCAATATAAACCCGCATTTAGTCTACGAGGGTGGGGTCAGAGTTGCGTGGTTTACCGGGTGATAAGTTATAAAGCTAAGAATAATATTGTCTAAATGAATTGGAGATGCCTTGCGTGTTAAAGGTCTTTTTTTTTTTTTTTAAATGATTTTTATTGAGTTTTGCATGTTATACATAGAGTACAGTGTTACACCGTTATGTTGTACCATATTACATTAACATAGGTATATCTATTTTATTTAGACAATCTAATTCTTCAAGATGTTATTAAGGTAATGGTCTCGTGAGGCGTATTAATATCATTATTATAGTTATAGCTGAATAACATGTTATCCATATGCGGATATAATATTGCTGGAAATTTAACGTATAAAGAAAATAATAACATAAAGGGAGGGAAGGTAGGAGGGAGGGAGGGAGGGAAGGGAGTAGGGGAGGGAGGGAGAAGGTTGAAGGAGGTTCATCCATGGTCTGATCTCATGTGGACATAGTGGAAGCATCTAGATTTTGAATAGTTCATCTAATATTTGTTAAAGTCAGTTACCTTTAAACTATGTTGTCCAAATTTTCCAATTTTTATCAAACTTTTTTTTTTGGCCATTCTTAATGGCTATCAGAGATTCATAAACATAATGTGTCTGGGTGTTTGTGAGGACTTCGGATACATTTGGAGCTCTGTCTGCCTTCCAATGTTTGGCTATTAGTGTTCTTGCAGCTAGGAGAATATGTGTGATTACAGTTTTGAATTCAGGTGGGAAATTTTCAATACCCACATTTAAAATTGCCAAGCTTGGTTTAGGGCGGGTCAGAATTCCCGTAATGCTAGAAATAAACCGGAAGACAGAGTTCCAAAAGCTATTTAGGTGCCTACAGGACCAGAACATATGTAATAGGTTACCTATGGAGCCACATTTTCTCCAGCATAGCGGGGAGCCATTGTTTCCAAATTTTGAAATCCTGTAAGGTGTAAGATACCAGCGTAATGCAATTTTCTGGGAAAGTTCCCAGTGGTTGACACATTTTGAAGCTTTGTAGAGTGATCTAAATGCACACTGCCACTGTGAGTTCGCAATGCGCACGTTTAGATCTGTTTCCCATTTCTGGAAAGGTTGAGATTTGATAAAATCTAGTTTACTTTGAAAAATGTTGTAGAACAGAGAGATACCTTTTGGAGGAGTGGGTTTCGAGGTGAGATATTTCCACGCCTCTTTAGGTAGGTATATATGGTATGATTTAATAGAGCGTAGGAGATGAGCTATTTGATTATATTTATATTGATCTGTAGGGCATAGATTATATTGGTCCTGCAGTGTGGTGAAGGGGATAAGGGAGTTATTGGAATATAAATCCGTGATAAATTTTATACCTCTGTTGTGCCATTCTCCCATGTTAAGATTGGGGATGGCTTGAGAGATAATTGCTATGGGTATAGGGATTTCCTGGAGTTGGGGTGGCGTGGTTGGGTTTTTACATAGGTCTCTCCATGCAGATAATGATGCTTGGAGGGTGAGTGGGAGGGTGTGTAGTGGGTGGGGTTTCCACACATCGAAAAGTAGGAAACATTGTAGGTTGTTATAAGGAATCAGAGTTCTTTCAATTCCGCACCATAGGTTGTCAGATGTTGGGTCAAACCATTCTTTAAGTTGTGTAAGAACTGCAGCACGATAATAGTCCCTAATGTCCACCAGTCCCATCCCTCCCGCTCTTCTATGTTTGACCAGGAGGATTTTAGAGCATCTTGGTCTCTTGGATTGCCAGATGTATCTGGAAAGTAGAGTATTTAAGGCTTTGATATGTGTGTTGTGTATTGGGACAGCTAATGTTCGGAATATGTATAGTATTTGGGGTAAGATTAACATTTTGAATGAGGCAAGACGGCCCGACCAAGTTAGTTCTATTTTTGCTAGTCTGTTTGTTTCTTTGGTGAGTTTAGTAATTAAAGAGGAGTAGTTGGTTTCTGCTAGGTCATTTGGGTTTTTGGTCAATGTAAGACCTAGGTAGGTGATGCTCGTCTTGCTCCATGTATAGGGGAAGGATGTCTGAAGTTCGGATTTTAAGGAGGGGGGTATTCCTAAATCTAGTATAATTGATTTTTTAAAATTGACTTTATAATATGAGATGTTGCTAAACTCATTTAGGGTATTGTGTGCATGGCTTAATGATATTTTGGGTTGAGAGAGGAATAAGATGATGTCATCTGCAAATAGATTTATGTTGTGTGATTTCCCTTGTATGGAGAAGCCTAAGATTTTCGGATGTGTTCTGATTCTTTCTGCAAGGGGTTCGATCAGTAGGTTAAAAATTGAGGGGGAGAGGGGACAGCCCTGTCTAGTCCCGTTTGATATGTTGAAGGTGTCAGATAGTAAATTAGATGTAAAGACTTGTGCACAGGGAGAAGAATACAATGCCCGTATAGCAGATAGGATGGGGCCAGCGAACCCGTATTTTTGCAGGGTTTGGTTCATGTAACCCCAATGTATCCTGTCGAACGCCTTCTCCGCATCCAAAGAGAGGAGCAGAGAAGGCGTCCGACACGACCCGGCATGTTGTATTATGTTGATGACCCTTCTGGTGGCATCGGCCGGTTGTCTTCCTGCCGTGAAGCCAGATTGGTCGGGTTTTATAAGAAGTGGGAGGATTGGAAGCAGTCTGTGGGCCAATATTTTTGCATAAAGCTTAACATCAGTGTTAAGTAATGATATTGGCCTGAAGTTGGCCGGGGAGGTAGGCTCCTTACCAGGCTTTGGGATAGTTACTACATATGCTTTAAGCATTTCTGGGGGAAACGAGGCAGAGGACACCGCAGCAGAGTATACTGTTTGCAGGGTTGGGGCTAGTATGGATTGGAATGCCTTATAATACCCATTAGGGAGGCCATCTGGGCCTGGAGATTTACCCAGGGGGAGTGATCGTATCCCCTTTTGGATCTCAGACTCAGTAATGGGGGCATTAAGGGTCTCAAGTTGTGTATAAGATAGAGAAGGGAGATTGAGTTGCGCTAGAAAAGCCTGAATTTTCTCCTCAGTTGGCTGTGGAGTGTCAGGGTCTGTTTTCAGATTGTATAGCGTAGAGTAGTATTCAGCAAAGGAGTTTGCTATGTCTTTGGGATTGTAAATGTTGTGTTTAGTGATGGGGTGTGTCAAGAAAGGAATTTTGGACTTGGTTCTAGCTATCTTGAGCCTCTGGGCTAAGAATTTGCCTGCACGGTTGCCCGATGAGTAATGAGACATTCTAAGGTATTGTATGTGTTTGTCATATCTTTCGATCAATAGGAGTCTGAGATCCAAACGGAGCTGGGATAATTTTTGGGCATTGTGAGGGGTAGGGTTTTGTTTGTTTACTGTCTCCAGGTCTTTGATATCATTGATTAGTGAGTTTAGCTTTTGCGTCCTCTGCCTCTTCTCCCTTGCACTTATCTGAAGCATCAACCCTCTAACAAACGCTTTATGGGCGCACCACAGTACTGCCGGATCTGACACCGAACCAGTATTGGCTTCAAAAAATTCAGTTAGGTTTTTACTTAAATTCTTAACATGCTGTGGCATTTGAAGAATACGTGTGTTGGCTCTCCATATATATGTCGGGCTTGGAGTGTGCCCCTCCATCACCGTGATCGATACAGGAGCATGGTCAGACCATGTGATGTCATGTATGGTGGAGGAGGACACTGCCTGCAATAACATTTTATCAACCATAATCAAATCTATTCTGGAATATGAATTATGTCTAGCAGAATGAAAGGTGTAGTCCTTCTCATTTGCATGTTGGCAGCGCCATACATCGAATATATTTTCCGAGTGTAGCAGAGGCTGAAGTGAAGGAGGAGGACGCTTGGCCTTGGAGGTAGTGTCCAAAGAGTGGTCAGGTGCTATGTTGTGGTCTCCACAGACAATCAGAGATCCCTGTTGAACGGTAGAAATTTTACGGTAGAGTCTCCTCAGGAAACGGAGTTGGTGAGAGTTAGGAGCATATAGGTTAGCGATGGTAAAGGGTTTGTTATTAAGCTTTCCTATGAGTATTATATATCTTCCAGCTGGGTCTACGTGTGTTTCCAAAAGATGAAAGGCTACAGAGTCTCTAATAGCGATAAGGACCCCTTTTTGTTTCGAAGGAGCTGAGGCTAGAAAAACATGAGGAAATTGCTGGTGTTGAAAATGTGGGGTATTACCAGTGGCAAAGTGTGTCTCTTGAAGGCATAAGACATCTGCTTGGAGCTTTATTGCTTCTTTCCATACAGAAGCTCTCTTGGCCGGGTGGTTGAGACCATTTACATTAAATGAAACTATTTTAAGCGCCATTTAGAGTAGTATGGGGAGTGGTGCGTGTAGTACCTTGGTCTCTTTGGAGTAGTCCATCTAGTTTTGATGAGTCGACGTTGGTTGGGCTGGTTGTTGCTTCTCAGGTCCATTTTGATGAGGATGTCCACTTGGAGCTCAGACCAGTAGAGGGAGAGAGAGATCAGAGTAGGGGAAAAAATAAAAGATAATTGTAAAAAAAACAAGTATTGCAAAATAACTGTGGGGTTGAACTTGCATCTGAGGGCACAGCAAATGCCCATATCTCAAGCGGGGGGGAACTTTGGTACATGCTCCAGGCCTTAGCAGGAACCTTGATGCGGTGAAGTAGAATTAGGTTTTATATTTGGGTGTTTTTGAGTTGTTTCGTTTGGTACTGCTCTTTCTGGACACTGTTTGCCATTCGTACTGAGTGTCGAGTTTTGCAGGGGGTGAGGGGCCCTCTGAGGGGCGAACGGGTAGTATGTCTAGTGATCGGAGCAATTTGAGTCCCTCCTCCACGTCTGTGATTACCGTAGTGTTACCATCATGGGTGACTGTTAATTTCACGGGGTATCCCCACCGATATGGTATATCGTGGTTGCGGAGAGCTTTGGTCACCGGCAATAAGGCTTTTCGTTTTTGCATGGTGAATTGTGAGAGGTCTGCGAATAGTTGGAGATGTGCAAACTTTTCTGGGGGTTGTTGGTTTTTACGGAACGCAGACATGAGTTGTTCCTTGGTCTGGTAAAAGTGCACTCGCATCAGCACGTCCCTGGGTATGTTGTCAGGGAGGTGTGCTGGTTTTGGGAGTCTGTGAATGCGGTCTATATAGATTTCATTATCTGGGATGTTAGGTAAGAAGGTTTGGATTAGATCCTGTGCATATTGCTGGAGTTGTGGGGGAAGAACATTTTCAGGGACCCCTCTAATCTTAATGTTGTTTCTTCTTGACCTGTCTTCAAGGTCGGCGACCTTTGACCTAAGCCATGTAATCTCATCAGACTGGTCGTTATGGGCGTCAATCAGAGTATTGTGAGATGCTGCAAAATCCCCCATTTTATCCTCTATGTGATCAACTCTTCTCCCTATAGCTCCTAGTTCAGATTTAAAGTTGTGTACACATTGCATCATATCTGTATGCATAGAGCTGCGTAGGGAGACAAGCATATCTTTTAAGGTGGTGTCTGATACAGGCTTACCCGTTGTTGGGAAGGCTGTGAACGGGTCCACCAGCTCCCCTGTGTCCTCCATGGTATCCGGATTCATGCTGCCTTGCTGAGTATCCTCCGCCAACCGAGGTTTGGACTTTGCTGGGCTGCGGGACATGGGTGTGGAGGCACCAGGAGAGCTGTGCTTGGAGCCTGCTTGTGAGCCCGGGCTGGAGAACGCAGACCTCGCGCTGCCTGTGGGGGAAGGAGGATCTCGCATGGCGCCGGCGCCATCTTGGAGAAGGCCGCGGTCTTTCATCTGGAAGAAATCCGGTAATTTCTTCAGCTGATCGTTGTCCTTTTTCCTGCGGGTCATCTTGCGATAGTTGCAGGGCTTTTAGGCTCGTTTTTGAGGTTGAGCAGGGTCGTTGTGTCGTCCCCAAGGCTTCGGTTCCTGAAGCTGGAGCGGAGCTGTGGGTTTAAGCGTCCATTCAGCTGCGCGGTAGCCACGCCCCCGCCGCGTGTTAAAGGTCTTGTCTTGATTGGGTTGGGTGATGAAAGGGATAGAATGACGGGGAGGCCTGGGGTGTAGAAGCCTTGCCAAATGTTGGCCACTTTTGTTGGCCAAAGAGTAATGGTAGTCACAGGCCCTGTCACGGGTGATCAGTGAGTAATAATGAGTAAGTAATAATGTGAGCAAATCCCGATGAGCGTTAGATAGCTTGACGAAGGTGAATGGATCTAAATCTCGTTTGTGGAGCGGTTCAAGTTCTGCAATATGGGACAGCTGGCGACGAATGTCATCTGTTCTGATTTTTTTCAGACGGGAGCCGTGATGTATGAGGACGCCCCTAATTATGCATTTTAAGGCTCCCTGACCCCTGAGTGTTCTCTTCGGAGAGCACGTTAATAATAAAAAAGGCCTCAGGTTCCAATAGAAACATTTTAGAAAATGCTATAATAGGGACCCTAGATGACGCCTAAAATTTTGGGGTATTGAAAGGGTGGACAGACATTGGAGGGGTTTTAATTATATCTGCCACATCAGCCAAAGAGAATCATTCTGGATTGTGGAGAAAAGTTTTGACGCCCGAAGGGTTAAATGTTGACTTTGATTTAAACAGTTTTATTTTCGATAAATAATTTCCTTTTTCTTTTCTGTTCTTTTTTAACTAATGAGATTTGGCAATTTTTATGAATTATTAATTTTTGTGATGCTTTGGAGGATGGTAGCGGGTGAGATTTTATGTAATAATACACAATGTGTTTTGGTTGGATTTGCTGATCATCCACTAGGAGCAGTGGTCTAACTGGGAACGCAATTTTAAAATATTTTATTTCCTTTATAGGATTATTTTGGGAAAAAAATCACAATTTTAATAATATCTTTGCACTTATGATATCAATAGGGCTTGTCTAGATGCTTCGAGCACAGACCGGCTGTTTTTTTATATCCATTTATGAGCCTCGTATATCGCTGCTTGTTTGTGTATGCTGTTGGTATGTCAACGGAACACGATAAGTAAGCTGCTGGATGATGCCGTGGCCCCGCCCCGCTGAGGAAGTTCTGACAAACGTAATGCGTACGGGAGAGGAGCCACACACGGATGATGTCCCCCACTCCCATCCTTTGAAGCTAACAGCACATGGTTGAGCTACATGCCTGCATCATTTTAATCAATGTGAGTAGTCCGCTTTTGGGCACAAATACATTTTAATATTTGCACATTGAGCACTTAGATCTCCCTTTTTTCCATATACACGGTTTGATGCCCCCATTGAGAATATCGATCTGGAGGAGAAGTTCTAATTGATTAGTTTCTGCTACCTACCTTTTGTGTGGGAACTGCTTGCATGACTACCTGTTAACTCTGGAGTCCATGCCTAGAGGTGAGCATTGAATGTAGATCAAAGTTGGAGGGTCTGTCACCATTATTGAAATTGCTGATCTTAACCGGTGGAGTCATCTGTCTAGGACTTGTAGTTCACCAGCATCTTGGACTGAATTTCATTGCTATATTGCGCTGCACTTGCTTTGTTTTTATTATTTGTTATTGATTAATATATTTGCGCTGATTGCACCTTCTATTTAGTGATTCTTATGCCCTGTACACACGATCGGACTTTCCGACAACAAAACTGTTGATTTTCTTCCGAAGGATGTTGGCTCAAACTTGTCTTGCATACACATGGTCACACAAATGTTATCGAAAATTCCGAATGTCAAGAATGCAGTGATGTACAAGACGTACGACAAGCCGAGAAAAATTAAGTTCAATAGCCAGTGCGGCTCTTCTGCTTGATTCCGAGCATGCATGGACTTTTGTGTGTCGGACAACACACGCTCGGAATTTCCAACAACAAGTTTTGTTGTTGGAAAATTTAAGAACCTGCTCTCAAACATTTGTTGGCGGAAAGTCCGACAGCAAATGTTCTATGGAGCATACACACTGTCGGACTTTGCGACAACAAGCTCACATCCAACATTTGTTGTCGAAAGCCAGATCTGGTGTACGGGGCATAAGTATGCCTATGATCTGTGTTAGAAATATCTTATTAACTGACAATTTTGTGTAGAAAAATACATTTTCATTCCGCATTTTTCAAAAACTTGTGACAAAAAAATTAACCCTTAAAAGACTCCCCGTGCCTCGTAGAAATACCTTACACAGTTACATAGTGGGCGAGGTTGAAAAAGACACCAGTCCATCAAGTCCAACCTATGCGTGTGATTTTATGTCAGTATTACATTGTATATCCCTGTATGTTGTGGTCGTTCAGGTGCCTATCTAACAGTTTTTTGAAATTATTGATGCTCCCCGCTGAAACCACTGCATGTGAAAGAGAATTCCACATCCTAACCGTTCTTACAGTAAAGAACCCTCTGCGCAGTTTAAGATTAAAGGGTTTGTAAACCCTCTTTTTTTTTAAAATAACAAACATATCATACTTACCTCCACTGGGCAGTTCGTTTTGCACAGTGTGGCCCCGGTCAACATCTTCTGGGGTCCCCCGGTGGCTCTCATGGCTCCTCCCCGCATCGGTAAACCCCCTGGGAGAAGCGCTCGCCCAGGGGGTTACCTTACGGTGGCGCTCCTGAGTCCAGCATTTGCATCTACAGACACAGAATGCCGGACTCAGCCCTGCCCCCCCCCCCCCCCCCGGTGCCCGCGTCATTGGATTTGATTGATAGAAGCGGGAGCCAATGGCTGCACTGCTATCAATCTATCCAATCAAGAGCCGAGAACCCCGGGCAGAGAGGAAGAGAGCGTCTCCACCGAGGGAAGGAAAGGCTCAGGTGAGTAAAACAAAGGGAACTGGGGGGCCGGTCAGTATCAGAAGTTTTTTTCACCTTAATGCATAGGATGCATTAAGGTGAAAAAACTTGGTGGTTTACAACCCCTTTAAACCATTTTTCTTCTAATTTTAGTGAATGGCCGCATGTCTTATTAACCGCTTACAGACAGGAAGATTTGGCTGCTAGATGACCAGGCCATTTTTTTGCGATATGGCACTGCGTCACTTTAACTGACATTTGCACGGTCGTGCGACGTTGTACCCAAACAAAATTGACGTCCTTTTTTTCTCACAAATAGAGCATTATTTTGGTGGTATTTGATCACCTCTGGGTTATTATTTTTTGCACTATAAACAAAAAAAGAGTGACAATTTAAAAAATATATATATATTTTTTACATTTTGCTATAATAAATATCCCCAAAAATGTTTTTAAAAAACAAATTTCTTCATCAGTTTAGGCCAATATATATTCTTCTACATATTTTTAGGGGAAAAAATCGCAATAAGTGTATATTGATTGGTTTGAGCAAAAGTTATAGTGTCTACAAACTATGGGAAAGATTTTTTTAATTTAATTTTTTTACTAGTAATAGCGGGGATCTTCGTTTTATAGCGGTACTGCGAAATTGCGGCGGACAGATCGGACACTTCTGGCACATTTTTGGGACCATTGACATTTATACAGTGATCAGAGCTATAAAAATGCACTGATTACTCTGTAAATGTCACTGGTAGGGAAGAGGTTAACACTAGGGGCGATTAAGGGGTTAAATGTGTTCCCTAGTGTTTCTAACTCTATGGGGATAGGACTGACTGGGGGAGGAGACATATTGTTGTTCCTACTTACTAGGTACAAACAATATGTCTCCTCTCCCCTGACAGAACAGGGATTTGTGTGTTTAAACAGGTAGACAACATACAGTTCGGCGCTTCAGGTCTTTGTGACAGATTATCCTCTCTGTCCTTCTAAAAATTAAGTCCCCTACCACCAGAATCTGTCTTTCCTTTCCCTCGGCTTTACTCCCACCCTCACTAGAGGTGTCATTCCCCTGGCAGCTAGGGGAGTCGCTTAGCTCCAGCAGTGCTGGTCCATGACTGGTTTCACCAATGTCACTCAACAGGGCGTACTTATTGGGATGCTCCAGCCCAGGACCAGCCTCCCTTACTCTTTCCCTTCTAGCCTTCCCGACTGTCACCCATCTACTCCGCTTTGGTGCCTGCATCTCTTTATCTCCACCCGCCTCTGTGCTGGCCCCTGCCAGAACCTGCCCGGTATGATCCCAACTCTCCTTTAGTATGGAGGGACTTCTCAGTGTTGACAGTTGCTTCCCTAGATTTAGAACCTGGGCTTCCAGGGAAACAATGTGTATACATTTTGCACAGCAGTATTCGATCGGATGATCAAGGAACACATACATGCCACAAGATGTACACCGAGTCACATCTCCAAACCCGCCGGGCATCGTACCTACTAATTTAATGGTAATTGGGGGTTATACTCTGTCCAAATTAACTAACAACTAGCTTCCTGACACTAATTCTCAACAAGACAATACACAGGTACTTGCAACACACGTGCACTTGCAACACACGTGCACTCACAGCACTCGTGTACTCATAGTCCATGTGCACTCACAGCACTCGTAGACTTACAGACCACATGCACTCACAGGACACATGCGCTGACAGTCCACGTGCACTGACAGTTCACGTTCACTCACAGCACTCGTGTACTCACAGTCCACGTGCAATCACAATATTCTCAATACACAGGTACTCAGGCACTCACGATACCCGAGTACTAACAGTACACACACACACACTACTCAGATACTCAATACACAGGTACTCACAATACACACACAATGCTCAGATACTCACAACACACACACAATATGCAGGTACTCACAATACACACACAATACTCAAGTACTCACAATACACACACACTACTGAGGTACTCACAATACACACACAATACTCAAGTACTCACAATACACACAATACTCAGGTACTCACAATACACACATAATACTCAGGTACTCACAATACTCAGGTACTAACAATACACTTTCATTCAGGTTTTGTAGCTTGTGTCTCTGTGTCACTCTGCACAGCCTCCTCTTGTAATCTGACACTGGCAGTCAGTAACCTTCAGTCCTGCTTTTCCAATCAGTCCTTTCCTTTACCTTTCATCTCTCGGTCCAGCTGGATGTCCTCCAGCCGCTTCTGTCTGCATCTGTGGGGGGATCCTGTCCCTAGTTTCTACCTCTCCACCATCACAATGTCCCGCTCTGCCGCCGCTGTAGGTCCCCGGGTCGCCCACTGCCGCTCACGGTCGTGGGGGGTCCAGTCCAGTCGGGGGGGTCTAGTCTGCCGCGCTGCCGTTCTCGGGTGTGGGGGGGGTCCGGTCCTCTGCTCTCTGCCCTCACACTCCCTCTCACACCACGCTGTCCCAAACACTGACTTCTGCGCCAAAAAGCTCTGCAACAGCTCCACCTAGCTGCCACCTAGCACCTTGGGTGTTTGCTTTCCCAAATGTGGTCATTTTGTGGGTGTTTCCAGTTTTCCAGTCCTTGTGCTCCAGGACCCCCAAAAATGTACTAGGTAGTCAGGAAATTAGTGTGGAACACCTGAAGGTGCTCTTTGGATTTTGGGCCTTTCTATGTGGCTAGGCTGTGAGAAAGTCTCATGCATATGGTATCTCCATACTCAGAAGGAGTAGCAGAATTTATTTTGGGATGTAATTCCAATTAAGCCTATGATGTGTGTGTTACAAATATTAATTATTGACAGCTTTGTATAAAAAAAAATACAATTTCATTTTCTTTCCTGCATATTCCAAAAACTCGTGGAAAAAATTACATTTTCAAAAGACTTACCGTACTATGCTTTTCATAAAATATCTTGGAGTATTTTAATATAATAAAAGATGATGTGGCACTTTGCTTACATTGTGCAAATCCAAACAAAAAAGTGTCTAAATGTTGCAAAGAGATTAATAAATAATATGTATATCTTTCAGCAAATAAACAATTCCCGTGGGTAGGTACTCAAATTATATACAGTGCTTTTAATATATACAGTAAAACATGCTCTGTGCTAGATAATACAAATAAAGTGCATCAAGGTTCATAGATGTAAACTCATATATACTGTATATATACACCTGTAGGTGATATAGTGCGTCTGAATATACAGTATCTCACAAAAGTGCATATACCCCTCATATTTTTGTAAATATTTTATTATATTATTTCATGTGACAACACTGAAGAAATTACACTTTGCTACAATGTAAAGTAGTGAGTGTGCAGCGGTTTAGACATTAATGGCTGTGTGTTGAGTTACTTTGAGGGGACAGCAAATTTACAAGGTTATACAAGCTGTACACTCACTAACTTTACATTGTAGCAAAGTGTAATTTCTTCAGTGTTGTCACATGAAAAGATATAATAAAATATATACAAAAATGTGAGGGTGTGTACTCACTTTTGTGAGATACTGTAGGTAATTATTAAAGTGTTTATAGTGCAAAAAAACTCCATTCTAATAGCCATATGTTTGGTGAAAACACAGCAGTGTATAGTTGTAAAGAAACCTTAAATATCCAATTGGTTGAACCACTGTGATTGTATCTACAGTATATAGTCCCAAAAGTAGTCCTTAATAAATGCAAAAATTCTTCAAGCGGCATTCTGCTTTTTTCCTCTTATAATATTGTGTCTCCCATTCAATTCCAATATTAGCAATATCCACCTCGTGTTTCAAATGTGAGGGTGGCAGCTCACCTCAGGGCTTGATCTACAGTATCTCACAAACGTGAGTACACACCTCCCATTTTTGTAAATATTTTATTATATCCTTTCATGTGACAACACTGAAGAAATTACACTTTGCTACAATATAAAGTAGTGACTGTACAAGTTGTATAACAGTGTAAATTTGCTGTCCCCTCAAAATAACTCAACGCACATCCATTAATGTCCAAACTGCTGGCAACAAAAGTGAGTACACCCTTAAGTAAAAAAATGTCCAAATTGAACCCAATGTGTCAATATTTTGTGTGGCCACCATTACTTTCCAGCACTTTCTTAACACTCTTGGGTATGGAGTTCACCAGAGCTTCACAGGTTGCCACTGGAGTCCTCTTCCATTCCTCCATGATGACATTATGGAGCTGGTGGATGTTAGAGACCTTGCTCTCCTCCACCTTTCGTTTGAGGATGCCCCATAGATGCTGTCACGGAACATTCCACACTCCACTTGAGTGCTTCTGTCAGTATACCACTTCCTCCCAGTCTGGACTCAGATATCAGATATTCCAACTGCTCTCAAGTACAAAACAAGGTGAGACTTGCTTAGATGCTCAGCAAAAAAGTCTATCAAATCCCCTGTCTCTGCAACTGATGTCTGGGGATAGAGGTTCACCATCTCCTGTTCTTGGAACCCAGAAAATGCTATCAGTGCTGGGCAGAAGTTAGCAGAGCTCTGCCCTGTTGTCAGCACTTTAGGTTTGGGGATGGCAATCTCCAGATTTTCCACTGCCGATTCTCTGGCATGCTGCTGAACGTGTTCTAGCAGCTTCTTGTATGCCCTTTCCAGCTCTGAGATCCCTGCAAGACCGAGCATAGCCTCTCTATATTCTCGCAGGTCCTCAAGGGTAGGTTCCCCTTCCTCATCAAATACAAAACTATCTGTAAGGCTCTCCCACAGCAATCCAGGGCCTCCAAAGTCATATCCCTCTGGGGAGCATTTTGTTGCCTCCCCTAAATATCCCTGCTCTGCTTGCCATTGCAGAGCCCGATAATGATTGTCCAGCTCTATCTCCTGCTGGACCAGCCTGTCTAACTCAGTCACCCATTGCTCCTGGGGCCGCTCTCCCAAGAATGCCATCCGCAATGCCCGTTGGTCACTGGCCCATTGCTCTTGGGTTGGAAAGCACTTGCCCTCTTTTATAACAGTGAGCTGGAGGGCTCCAATCCAGAGCTCCACTCGAATTCGCTGTCTAAGCTCCAGGTATTCATCCTCAGACACAGTCCTGGTGTAATGCTGAAAGGACGATCTCCAGCAGCCCCGGGAACTCTGATGCCAGGTCCATATCTTCGCTGGGGTGACCGAAGTCTGCTATCCTGATCTTGGATCCAGGTGGAAGTTTGGATGTCCCAGACTGCAGGAAGTGTCCTGCTGCTTGCCACCAATGTCACGGAACGTCCCACACTCCACTTGAGTGCTTCCGTCAGTATACCACTTCCTCCCAGTCTGGACTCAGATATCAGATATTCCAACTGCTCCCAAGCACAAAACAAGGTGAGACTTGCTTAGATGCTAACATGGACTATTTTATTATCACACATGGACACAACAGATTAAATAACTCAGAGACTCTTCCCCCACCCTTGTAAAAGAGGGCGGGTTAAACTGTCCAAAGACAATGGACACACAGGTCAGGTGTGTTCAAACTTCTCCTCAGTAAACAGTCTTATCAGCAGGGGGGCTGCTGGAGGAATACCCCCTCCCTCTACAGGGACACACATCCCAAATGATCACAGCAAAGAGTCCACAACAGAATGAGACAACATACATTATATACATATATACATGACTGAGTCCGACTAGTACAGTTCAGACTGGATTTCTCATTCACCTCACAAAGAGTATTGTTCCCTTGAAAATCCAGGGCCCATAATCAAAAGCCAAGAGGCTTGCATTCAGTCCTCTCCAACAGCCTCTGTCCCGGCTAGGTCTGTCACAGAGCTCAATAGGGTTTAGGTCTGTAGATCTGCTTGCCCAGACCAGCACCTTTACCCTCAGCTTCTTTAGCAAAGCAGTGGTCATCTTGGAGGTATGTTCGGGGTCGTTATCATGTTGCAATACTGCCCTGAGGGGATCATGCTCTGCTTCAGTATGTCACAGTACATGTTGGCATTCATGGTTCCCTCAATGAACTGTAGCTCCCCAGTGCCGGCAGCACTCATGCAGCCCCAGACCATGACACTCCCACCACCATGCTTGACTGTAGGCAAGACACACTTATCTTTGTACACCTTACCTAGTTGCTGCCACACACGTTTGACACCATCTGAACCAAATAAGTTTATCTTAGTCTCATCAGACCACAGGACATGGTTCCAGGAATCTATGTCCTTAGTCTGCTTGTCTTCAGCACTGTTCGCAGGCTTTCTTGTGCATCATCTTGAAAAGAAGCTTCCTTCTGGGATGACAGCCATGCAGACCAATTTGATGCAGTGTGTGGCGTATAGTCTGAGCACTGACAGGCTGACCCCCCACCCCTTCAACCTCTGCAGCAATGCTGGCAGCATTCATATGTCTATTTCCAAAGACAACCTCTGTTTATGACGCTGAGCACGTGCACTCAACTTCTTTGGTCGACCATGGTGAGGCCTGTTCTGAGTGGAACCTATCCTGTTAAACTGCTGTATGGTCTTTACCACTGTGCTGCAGCTCAGTTTCAGGGCATTGGCAATCTTCTTATAGCCTAGGCCATCTTTATGTAGAGCATCAATTCTTTCTTTTCAGATCCTATAGAGAGTTCTTTGCCATGAGATGCCATGTTGAACTTCAAGTGACCAGTATGAGAGAGTAATGCCGCGTACACACGGTCGGACTTTTCACCTACAAAAGTCCGACAGCCTGTCCGACATACTTCCGACGTACCTTCGGCGGACTTGCGGCAGACTTTCTTACGAACGGACTTGCCCACACACGACCACACAAAGTACGACAGCCTAGTACGCGGTGACGTACACCAAGTCCAACGAGACTATAAAACGGAAGTTCAATAGCCCGTACGACACCCTTTGGGCTCCTTCTGCTAATCTCGTGTTTATCTCGTGTTAGTAGAAGTTTGGTGAGAGACGATTCGCGCTTGTGAGACTCGTATTTTTCAGTTCGTTTTAACTGTTGTTCAGTCTGTGCTTGTGAGGTTTGTATCTGCTTTTCAGTGCGTTTGGTCAGTTGGCATTGAGAAATCTTTGTTTTATTGGCCGCTCGTTCCTGATTTTCAGGTCGTTCTTCACAGGCCTTGCTGTTCTTCAGTGCGTTCTGTTTAGTGCGTTCTGACCAGCCGACCGTTTTGAAGCCATGTTACCTGTACGTACTCGTCGTAGAGCTCGTGCATTGTATGTGCTTGGTGCTGTAGTTTATTCTTCAGCCCAAGACCAGTCCATGAACAGGCGAGGAGGAGTTCATGGACCAAGAATTGGTTGCTTCAGCGTGACCAGTTCTGTCACATGCCTTTGCTCCGTGAGATCCGTGAGAATAATCCTGAGGATTTCAGGAACTTTCTCCGGATGACGGACCCCGTTTTTGACCGTTTGTTGGCTTTGCTGACCCCCTATATCAGCAGGCAGGATACCTGCATGAGGCAAGCCATCACTCCGGAGCAGAGGCTGGTCGCTACCTTGCGGTATTTGGCCACAGGGAGAAGCCTGCAGGACCTTAAGTTCTCGACAGGCATCTCCCCCAGGCTCTGGGGATCATTATCCCAGAGACCTGTTCTGCCATCATACAGGTCCTGCAGAAGGACTATATTAAGGGTAAGATATTTTTCTTTTATTAGCATCACATGTTCTTTTATGTAATCTTTGATAATGTGATGTATTTCTTGCTTCAAACACTACTTACCATCATTGCAATATAGTGTGAATGTCCCCTTTTTATCCTCACACATGCTGGAATTTTTTCCTGTTATTTTTTGTCATGCATGTATATTTTCCTTCAATAACCTTCCCAGCATGAAGTGATGGGAACATATCCACCTAGTCTACTCATTTTGAATGTATTTTGTTTGAGTGTATTTAGTGTGCTTATAATTAGCAATTATCTAGATTTCACAACTCCCCCACCCCCCCCCACCTAAACTCACTCCAAATAGTGTGCTGCTAATGAGCAATTATCTAGATTTCACAACTCCCCCACCCCCCCCCCCACCTAAACTCACTCCAAATAGTGTGCTGCTAATGAGCAATTATCTAGATTTCACAACTCCCCCACCCCCCCCCCCACCTAAACTCACTCCAAATAGTGTGCTGCTAATGAGCAATTATCTAGATTTCACAACCCCCCCACCCCCACCCTCGTTAAAATTTGCTTGAATGTTCTGTGGTGTTGATTTGTCTAAAGCAAATATATGTTTGCAGTTTGCAAAATGCATGTGCACTCTACAAGTGCATTTGTTCCAGTGCTTTAGTAAATGAGCAGAAGCTCTGCTGATTTCCATCATCAAATCATATGCAAGCCTCAAAGTGTTTTCATTAATTGCCTTGCCTGTGATTGTGTACTCCTTGCAACATGAATGCCTTTTTACATTACCTCATTTACTGTAAGCTGGTTAGCAACTGCACCTGCAGAGTGCGACAACTGCAGTCTTGTAGCCTTTTTAGTCCCTAAATTCCTGCGTGTCCTAAAAGTAATTTTTTTTAGGGATTTCACAACCCCCTAAAATGTAATCAATGTTCCATCAGAGGGGGTGAGCAATCTGATAAGTGTGCCTTTCCATATTAGTTATTCCAGAAGAATTAAATTATTGAATGTTATACTGATGCTGGGGAATAATGTTTTTAATTGTCTAATTTTCTTGCAATGTTAGCTTCCAAATAATTGATTTTGGTTTTCTTGTTTGATTCCCCAGTTTCCTTCAACGCCACAGGAATGGCAGACTGTGGCATCCCATTTTGCCAGCCGTTGGGACTTTCCCAATTGTGGAGGGGCTATAGATGGGAAACATGTCCACATTGTGCCACCACCCCATTCGGGGTCATATTATTTTAATTATAAGGGGTTCCACAGTATTGTTTTAATGGCGGTGGTGTCGGCACACTATGATTTTTTATATGTGGACGTGGGGAAGAATGGCCGGATGTCGGATGGAGGAGTATTTGCCCAGACGGAGTTCTGCCAGCGTCTCCAGAGTGGTGGCCTGGGATTGCCACCTGATGAGGATAACGTGGAAGGACTCCCCTTTGTCTTCATTGCCGATGAAGCCTTCGCTCTCAGCAAGCACCTCATGAGGCCATTCCCCCAAAGAACCCTCACCCCGGAGAGGAGGGTTTTTAATTACCGGCTGGCCAGAGCTAGAAGAGTGGTTGAGAATGCGTTTGGAATTCTGGCCAGCCGGTTCCGCCTGTTTCAAACAGCCATTAATTTGGCGGAATACAAACTTAATTTTATCATTTTATCGTGCTGCATTCTGCACAACTTTTTAAACAAGCATTCTACCAATTATATAGGCACAGTTGGGCCTGAGGCCGGACAAATAGAAGCCAACCTTACAGGCCTGGATACTGTCCGTCCTGGCTTGGCCCCCCAAAGTGCCCGTCAAGTTAGACAGCAATATGTTAATTATTTTATGGGTAGGGGGGCCATTGCAATGGGCCAGGATATATAATTTTTTACAATAAAAAAAATATTGCGGAAATCTGGCATTATATTTATTGCTTGCCTTTCTTTTGGGCTGTCTCCTAGGTTATGGTCGAGCAGTTGTAGTGCCAACTGTATTTTAATTTTAAAAATGTCTAAATAAGCTCCATTGCCACTGTAAACAACTTTTTTACAATTATAACCAAACTGATACTGAGCCTTGAAATAACAAACCACACATTTTTTAAAATCCTATAAGGAGATGTTTTTATTAATGGTTGTTATGCATTCAGTTCTGCATTTAGTATAAAATGTTCATAGACAAAAATATAATGATATCTTAATAATGTAGCAAAATATAATTATATTTAAATATTTCTACCTAATCCACAAAAAAATATTTTTGGCTTTTTGATTTTCGCAAACAGGCTTTTTTTTTTTTTTTTTGGAAAATCAAGTTTTGTTTTTTTTTTTTTTTAAAAGCAAGTTTTTTTAATTTTTTTTTTTTTAATCAAGTTTTTTTCTTTTTTTTTTTTTTTAATCAAGTTTTTTTATTTTTTTTTGGTTTTTAAAATCAAGTTTTTTTATTTTTTTTTGGTTTTTTAAAATCAAGTTTTTAGTTTTTTTGGTTTTTAAAATCAATTTTTTTTATTTTTTTGGTTTTTAAAATTATTTTTTTTATTTTTTTTTGGTTTTTTGCAAATCAATTTTTTTTATTTTTTTTTTGGTTTTTTAAAATCAATTTTTTTTTTTTTTTTGGTTTTTTAAAATCACTTTTTTTTTTTTTTTTTTTTGTGTTTTTTAGAAAATCAAGTTTTATTTTTTTGTGGATTTTTGAGGTATTTACGAGAAACAGCCCTCCTTTTTTACATTAGGTTAAACAGCCATTTATGTTCTGCCAAAAAAAGAAAGAGAAGGCCCAGAATGGGGTCAGCAAAACAGGAAATGAAGGACATGATTGATGTTTTGGGTTTAAAAAAGGGCATTTAGATTCGACCCAAAACATCAATCATGTCCTTCATTTCCTGCTGCATACGATCCAGCCGATTACGCATTTCATCAATGTCTTTATTCCAGGCCATTATTTGACCAATTAGCCGTTGGGCACTTTCAGAGGTGAAATAGTCACTTCTTGTTGTTGTACCTAAAGTGGAATGAAACCAAAAAATGTCTTTAGAAATATGCACACATACATAGTTTACCTTACCATAAATAAAGCTGTTGTCTCCGACACTGACCTGGTGGGGTGCCCATGTAGCCTAATTCCTCACATCCTCGGGGGTGGCACTGTTGCTTGAATGAAGCACAACCAGATCCCCTAAAATAGAGTAGACAAATTACATTAAACAAAAGGCAGCCATGCATAGATTAACGTAAGCTGGTGTGTCAGACACTCACCTGGTGGGGTGCCCATGTCGCCCACCTCTCCTTCCTCCACATCCTCAATGGGACTTGGGCTGATTTCCCAATCATGTTTTGCTTGGGGTGGACTGTCTTCTTGTTGTTGGCTGAGTGATTTTTCCCCTATGTGAAACAAAAAATTATTAATCTAATTAGCACACAGATATTTTAGTACATAGTAATTTTCCAACATTTGTAGTGAAGTGGTTTGTGTAGAGTTCCTATTTTACCTCAATATTTAAAATTATAAGACATATCAGATAGATAGATATCAATATCTCAAAATATAGTTAATAATCTTTTGATCTCTCTCTATATCTGGAACAAAATCTCTAAATACCTAACTAAATGTAAAGCAAAAAATTAAGATAACTTCAAAAAGAATGTTTTACATTTCTATATCTATCTATCTACCTATCTCTATATTTCTCTCTCTCTATATATTTCTCTCTCTCTCTCTCTCTCTCTCTCTCTCTCTCTCTCTCTATATCTATATATCTATATCTATATCTATATATCTCTATATATCTATATATATATATATATAGATATATCTATATATATATATCTATATATATATCTATAGATATATATCTATATATCTATAGAGATATCTATATATATATATATATATCTATATATCTATATATATATATATATATATATATATATATATAGATATATAGATATATATATATATATATATATATAGATATATATATATATATATATATATATATATATATATATAGATATATATATATATATATATATATATATATATATATATATATATATATATATATATATATAGATATATATCTATAGATATATATATATATATATATATATATACATATATATATATATATATATATATATATATATAGATCTATCTATAGATATGTAACGAGGTTTATTAAAAGATCGTTTAAAACGATGAACAAAAAATCGTATAGGAAGGAAAAGCACATGGAGCAGTATACAAGGTAATAAACACAAGAGAAAAACACGACAAGTACTTACTTTTTTTAAGAACTTTCCGGATACGTCGGTATTGATCCGGCTCCCTGAGTTTCAGGTCAGACCATCTTTTTCTCAATTGATCTTTGGAGCGCTGGACCTCAAAAGATGCCTGCAAAGTCTCCACGACCTTCGCCATTATTTTGGCCTTGCGCAAATTTGGCCGTGCGTATGGCCCATAATTGCCATCATAGTCGTCTTTGTGAAGAATGGCCACCATCTCCACCATCTCTTTAAAACTCATATTAGAGGCCTTAAATCTAGGCCTCATAGATTTCGTTGACGTTCCAGCCTCCGGGCTGTCTCCACTACCTGAGGTCGTCAACATTTCAGGTGTCTCCGCCATTCTTTAACTCCACTACGCGCCGTAACAAAAAATGGGCGGAGAACATGAGTTAAAATCGAACGTCAGGGGCGGGCGACGCAGGCGGAGTTTCACACATGCGTAGTGTATAAAGAGGGGCCTTGCGCACGTGTCGTACGTACGTTCTGTGCGTCGAATTAGGGGGCGGAGAACATGAGTTAATTTCGAACGTCAGGGGCGGGCGACGCAGGCGGAGTTTCACACATGCGTAGTGTATAAAGAGGGCCCTTGCGCACGTGTCGTACGTACGTTCTGTGGTAGGTGATAGTGGACCAGGACGTTACAAAACGAAGGTAATTTTAGATATATATTTTTTGGGTTTTATGGTCATGACTTTGTAGCAAGCGGCCTATATGGCTTGATAGATTGATGAGGCCTACATAGGGAGAAGATGATGAGGGGTTAGCAGAAACCTATAATAAAAGTGTTTTTTGTCTTGTGACTTCATCTTTTCCAGATATAATGAATCCCCTATTTAAGGATCCAGAGTTCCTTACAGCTTTTATTTCGAAATATCGAGAGATGAGGAATTTGTGGGAGGTGAAACACCCTCAGTATTATGCAAAGCATGTGAGGAAGTCAACGCTGGAGAGACTTCTGGCCTTTGTCCAGGCGACCATCCCGGAAGCAACAATGGAGACATTGCTCAAGAAAATTGGGGTCTTGAGGAACATGTATAAGAGGGAGCATAAGAAGATCCAGGAATCAAGGAGATCAGGAGCATCAGCAGATGATGTTTATGTACCCAGGCTGTGGTACTACAATCAACTCCGTTTTCTGGATGACCAGAATGAAGCCAGGCCATCACTTTCAACCCTTCCCTCCACCCTTCCCTCCACCCTTCCCTCCACCCCAGCAGAGGCTGATGAGGAGCAAGCTGGGTCTTCCATCCTGGATGAACCAGATATGACCATCTGGAGTCAGGTAAATTATTTTAACAAATATTTACTGTACTAATATTAATGATGTTAACTGGATGTTATAATTGTCTAAAATAATTTGGCACTCAAAATTGTGTATACATATCAATTGACAGTAGTGGCTAAATATGTTTGGCACCTGCTTGAAATAATTAGGGTGTCTGATTAGACTCTTTTATTAAAGAGATGTATTCACATTGAATTTGCTAGTCATGAGAAGCAAACTGTGTGTCATTGATGAACCCAAAAAAATATACTCAAACTATTGTCCTTTTTTTATACACAGGATGAGTCCATCCAGGAGGAATGTGGGGAAAGTGGCAGGCAGGAGGAGACCGGGCCCATGGACAGCCTGGAGGAGGCCGGATTCACCATCATCCTGGAGGAGGCTGGGCCCAGTGTCAGGCAGGAGGTGGCTGCTCCCAGTGAGGTGGCTGCTCCCAGTGAGGTGGCTGCTCCCAGTGAGGTGGCTGGGCCAAGTGAGGTGGCTGGGCCCAGTAGGAGCCTGACCGAATCCCAAGTGCCTCCCCTCCACCTTCCCAAAAAAAGGGCCAGGAAGGGGATGGTCACACAGGACGCATCCCTGCGCCTCATGCAAGAGGCCACCCGTTTTTTAAGGAGCCCCCCCGAAGCGGAAGAATCCTATGGCTGCTACTTAGCCAGCAGGCTTCTTCAGATGGATTGGGAGCAGCGCCTCATTTGTGAGCGCCTATTTGGGGAAACAATCCATAAGGGGCTGCAGGGCACGCTAACTAGACATGTGCAGGATGAAAAAATTCGTTTAGTTTAGTTTCGTTTCGATTCGTTATTTAACTTAATTCGTTTAGTTAAATTCGTTGCATTCATTACATTCGTTTTCGGAATTCGTTTCGTTCCGTATTCGAATTCGAAAAAATTCGACCGCATTCGAAAAAATTCGACTGCATTCGAAAAAATTCGACCGTATTCGAAAAAAACTATCAAATTCGAAAAAATTCTAACACATTCGAAAAAAACTGTCAAATTCGAAAAAATTCTACCACATTCGAAAAAAACTATCAAATTCGAAAAAATTCTACCACATTCGAAAAAAACTATCAAATTCGAAAAAATTCTAACACATTTGAAAAAAACTGTCAAATTCGAAAAAATTCTACCACATTCGAAAAAAACTATCAAATTCGAAAAAATTCTACCACATTTGAAAAAAACTATCAAATTCGAAAAAATTCTACCACATTCGAAAAAAACTGTCAAATTCGAAAAAATTCTACCACATTCGAAAAAAACTATAAAATTCGAAAAAATTCTACCACATTCGAAAAAAACTATCAAATTCGAAAAAATTCTACCACATTCGAAAAAAACTGTCAAATTCGAAAAAATTCTACCACATTCGAAAAAAACTATAAAATTTGAAAAAAACAATAACTGAATTTGAAAAAGTAAACTATATATAACCATTTTGCGAAATTTGAAATTCGTATAGAATGAAATCGAATTCCAATAGAAAAGATTAGGATAGAATAGAAAGTATAAAAGAATAGCATAGAAAAACAATAGATCAGAATAGAAAAAAATATAATATATTGTATTCTAAGCTTTTCTATTTGAATTCGAATTCATTCTGTACCAAATTCCAATTTTGGAAGATGGTTAAATATATATATTATATATTTTTTCTATTCTGTTCCATTGTTTTTCTATGCTATTCTTTTCTATTCTATTCTAAATTTTTCTATTCGAATTTGAATTAATTCTATGCGAAATTCAAATTTCGGAAGATGGCTTCTAAAATTAGAATTTCGTATAGAATGAATTCGAATTTGAATAGAAAAGATTAGAATAGAAATAGAATAGACTAGAAAAACAATAGAACAGAAGAGAATAAAATATAATATATATATTTTTTTTTCTATTCTGTTTCATTGTTTTTCTATGCTATTCTTTTTTATTCTATTCTAAACTTTTCTATTCGAATTTGAATTCATTCTATACGAAATTCGAATTTCGGAAGATGGCTTCTGAAAGTGGAATTTTTCGTATAGAATGAATTCGAATTTGAATAGAAAAGATTAGAATAGAAAATAATAGACTAGACAAACAATAGAACAGAACAGAATAAAATATAATATATATAATTTATTCTATTCTGTTCTATTGTTTTTCTAGTCTTTTCTCTTCTACTCTAATCTAATCTTTTCTATTCAAATTCGAATTCATTTTATAAGAAATTCAAATTTCGGAAGATGGCTTTATATATATATATATATATATATATATATATATATATATATATATATATATATATATATATATATATATATATATATATATTCAATATTCAAATTCGAATAGAAAAGTTTAGAATAGAATAGAAAAGAATAGCATAGAAAAACAATGAAACAGAATAGAAAATTATATATATCTTCCAAAATTCGAATTTCATATAGACCGAAATCAAATTTGAATGTAGTATTCTAATGAAGATTAGAATAGAATAGAAAATAATAGAAAAGAATAGACTAGAAAAACAATAGAACAGAATAGAAGAAAATATAATATATAGAATGAATATTTGAATATTTGAATTTGAATTGAAAATACTATTATAGAATATAAAATAATAGAAAAGAAAAGCATAAAAAAAAATAGAAGAGAATAATAAAAAAAAAATTATATATATATATATATATATATATATATATATATATATATATATATATATATATATATACATATTCTATTGCTTTATTATTTTATATTCTACCTTATTGTTTTTTTTAGAAAAACGTTTTCTATTTTTTTTTTAATTTGATTATGTTTTCGAATTCGATTCGAATATGTTTTCGAATTCGATTCGATTATGTTTTCGAATTCGATTCGAATATGTTTTCGAATTCGATTCGAATATGTTTTCGAATTCGATTCGAATATGTTTTCGAATTCGATTCGAATTCGTTCGTTTTTTTTCGGATTCGTTTAAATTCTTTACTTTTGTCATTCGGAAATTCGGATGCATCCGAATTTCCGAATAATGAAAAATTCGTCCGAATTTCGATTCGGAACGAAACGAAATGCACATGCCTAACGCTAACACAAAACACCCAACTACATGAGGCAGCCCCCCCTCCTCCTCCTCCTCCTCCTCCTCCTCCTCCTGCCACAACTGAAACACCAGAGCCACAGCCTCAAAAGAAGGCTACAGGGAAGGCTGCAGGGCAGCGTGGAGGAAAGGCTGCAGGGAAGAGAAGAAAGTGATGACCTGGGTTCAGTCTGGTCTGACAGAAGACGCAGGCTGTTGTAGGACCACAGTCTGGGGACATCTAGTTCATCTGCTGGTGCTGTTGATCTCTGGGATTCTTGGACCAGATTGTGCTCCCTCTTATATGGACTCCGCAAGATCCCAATTTTCTGGTACACCTACTTTTTCCAGCGTTGACTTCCTCTTTATTTTATTTTGACCATGAATAAATGGATCTTTTTTGAGTTTAGCAAAAGACTTTATGTGTTTTCTTTGAAATCATTGATTTTACACACAATGTTAAATTAACAAGGGACAACAATCTCATTGAGTTTGGAAAAAACACACCAAAAATACATTACTAATGTTAATAATGTTCAAGTGGTAAATCTTGAAAATAAAAAAATTTACATAACCAAAAACGGTGCTTTGGGTTAACTTTATCTAAAAACTAAAAAATAATCACTATAAAAAAAAACAGAATAATGGGTTCTTTGTGGTAACTTTACAAACCTAAAAAAAAAAAAAAAAAAAAAAGGGGAAAAAGTATTATTAGTATGGAAACATTGTTTTTAAAATGCATACTATATCATTCATGAGATCAAAGAGAAAAAGAATCCAGAAATCAGTTTGGGAGAACTCTGATTATGAACAGCAAAACACCTTCGTTCTTTAGAGCCTTCGTAAAGAAGAAATAAAATGCGCTGCATTCAACGATCACAGATTTTGCAGCGTGATGAATGTGCTACCTACAATACGAACACTAGTTTTACTAGACCGAGTGCTTCCGTTTAGTTTTTGCTTATGAGCATGCGTCGTTTTTTTGTCCGTCGGACTAGCATACAGACGAGCGGACTTCGGGGTCCGTCGTAGTTACGACGTAAAGATTTGAAGCATGCTTCAAATCTAAAGTCCGTCGGATTTGAGGCTAAAAAAGTCCGTTGAAAGTCCGGAGAAGCCCACACACGATCGGATTACCAGCCAGCTTTAGTCCGTCAGCGTCCGTTGGACTTTTGTAGACGAAAAGTCCGACCGTGTGTACGCGGCATAAGAGCGATAACACCAAATTTAACACACCTGCTCCCTATTCACACCTGAGACCTTACATAGTTACATAGTAGGTGAGGTTGAAAAAAGACACAAGTCCATCAATTCCAACCTATGTGTGTGATTATAGGTCAGTATTAAATTGTATATCCCTGTATGTTGTGGTCGTTCAGGTGCTTATCTAATAGTTTTTTGAAACTATCGATGCCCCCCGCTGAAACCACCGCCTGTGGAAGGGAATTGCACATCCTTGATGCTCTTACAGTAAAGAACTCTCTACACAGTTTAAGGTTAAACCTCTTTTCTTTTCATTTTAGTGAGTGGCCACGTGTCTTATTAAACTCCCTTCCCCGAAAAAGTTTTATCCCTATAGTGGGGTCACCAGTATGGTATTTGTAAACACTAATGAGTCACATGACACCAGGGAGGGAAAATGGCTAGTTGGGCCCAATTTGGACATTTTCACTTAGGGGTGTACTCACTTTTGTTGCCAGCAGTTTAGACATTAATGGCTGTGTGAGTTATTGTGAGGGGACAGAAAATTTACATTGTTATACAAGCTATACACTCACTACTTTACATTGTAGCAAAGTGTCATTTATTCAGTGTTATCACATAAAAAGATATAATAAAATATTTACAAAAAAGTGAGGGGTGTACTCACTTTTGTGAGATACTGTATATTCTCATATAGATCAAGCACGCTTGTTAGAACGTCTCTCCTCTGTGCTGATAATGCTGAAGGTTTGCCCGTGTGTGTCCTCTCCAATCATTTCTCTCTGAATTTCTCCCACATTAGATCATATGTAGACAAAGAGATCTCCCGTGTGTTTCCACTTGTCAATCCAACCTTATTTGTCAATATTGGGTATACAATAATTGTTTTTCTTCAATACTACGCAAAGAAAATCAGATGAATAACTAAAACAATATGTGTAGAAAAAAATTATATCTATATAAAGTTGCATGTATATAAAAACTGCTAACAGGGTTAAAAAAGGAAGACATCTACCCATGCTACATCAAAATTATCTTAGAACAGAGAAAGAAGGGGGTTGCAGGGGTAGACCCTACTAGTACTGGACTTTAATGGCATGACATGAGACTGAAACCATATAATTAAGTGTTCTTGCATAGCAAGACCACTTACTGTTATCTCACATATATATTATTAAGTGTTCTTGCATAGCAAGACCACTTACTGTTATCTCACATATATATTATTATTATTATAGCCAAATTTACCACCCTAACTCCTCCCACAATTTTTACACTACATAGACAAGTAATATACCGAAACGTGCGGATTGCTCCCAAATGGTGTGCTATTACTTTGTGGAACGTTTCGCCGAATGGTTCACGAAATATCGTCGTTTTTGCGGCAAAATTGGTTCCATAAGAATGAATGGCGAAATGTTCAAAACTAGAGTGGGAGGTGACAAAAGCTGACAACCCCATGATCAGCCAAAACATTATGACCACCCCAAAATCAGCCAAAACATTATGACTACCCCATAATCAGCCAAAACATTATGACCGCCCCATGAAAAAAACAATTATTTTGTGGAACGTTTCGCCGAATGGTTCACGAAATATTGTCGTTTTTGCGGCGAAATTGGTCCCATAGGAATGAATGGTGAAATGTTAAAAACTAGAGTGGGAGGTGACAAAAGCTGACAACCCTATGATCAGCCAAAACATTATGACCGCCCCATGAAAAAAAAAATTATTTTTGAAAAAAAAAAAATAATAATTTTTGAAAAAAAAAAATCATTTTTGAAAAAAGAAATCATTTTTGAAAAAAAAAAATTCATTTTTGAAAGAAAAAAAATTCATTTTTGAAAAAATAAATTATTTTTGAAAAAAAAAATTCATTTAACCACCTCAATACTGGGCACTTTCGCCCCCCTCCTTCCCAGCCCAATTTTCAGCTTTCAGCGTTCTCACACTTTCAATGACAATTGCGCGGTCATGCTACGCTGTACCCAAATTAAGTTTTTATCATTTTGTTCACACAAATAGAGCTTTCTTTTGGTGGTATTTATTCACGACTCTGTTTTTTATTTTTTGCGATATAAGCGAAAAAAGAGCGGAAATTTGGAAAAAAAAACAATATTTTCTTCTTTCTATTTTAAAACAAATCCAATAAAATCAAATTTTGTCATAAATTTAAGCCAAAACATATTCTGCTACATGTTTTTGGTAAAAAAAATCCCGTTAAGTGTATAATAATTGGTTCGTGTGATCACGGACACGTGCGCAAATGATCATGTACAGATGTGCGCAGGTGACATATGTGTGCAGATAATCATTGGGACATGTTATTTTACTGGGACTTATGTGGGGGACATGTGTTTTTACTATGTGGGGACATGTGTTTTGGGGACATTGTGTGTTTACTTAGTGTTTGTTTTGTGTTTTTACATTATGTGGGGTCACTAGACTGGTGATCAGTGAGTAAAAAGCTGTAAAAAACAGCTCATACTCACTGATCACCAGCCGGCTGCAGCGATCCGCTCTCCTCTCCTCACTGACAACTTCCGTGTGAGGAGAGCAGAGCAGATTGCCTAGCAACCGGCTCTGTGTTTACATCACATGACGGCTGTGATTCGACACGGCCGTCATGTGATCAGGAGGGCCAATCGCAGAGCCCTCCTGTCCGGGTGACACGAGCGCATCGGGAACGCGCCACTGAGCGGGCACGTGTGCGCACGATCCCACTCCTTCTGAGGGACGTTCCTGAACGTCCATTCAGAAGGAGAGAGCACCCACCCGGCCGTATATGTGCAGTAGCCGGGTGGGAAGTGGTTAAAAAAAAAAAAAATCATTTTTCAAAAAAATTATTCATTTTTGAAAAAAAAAAAACTTTTGAAAAAAATGTTCAGCTCTTTCAGCTAATGATGGGACTTCAACTTTTTTACTACTATTTATACTTTTTAAAATATTAAGCTTTTTAACACTTTTTACAGTTACTCAAGCCACTCCACCCAGTTACTCCGCCCACTCCAGTTGTCGAGGCAAGAACACTTTTCACAATTTCCCCAGAAATTGTAGATTTTCTAGTTAAGTGTTCTTGCATAGCAAGACCACTTACTGTTATCTCACATATATTTTAATATTATTATAGCCAAATTTACCACCCTAACTCCTCCCACAATTTTTACACTACATAGACAAGTAATATACTGAAACGTGCGGATTGTTCCCGAATGGTGCGCTATTACTTTGTGGGACGTTTCGCCGAATGGTTCACGAAATATCGTCGTTTTTGCGGTGAAATTGGTCCCATAGGAATGAATGGGGAAACTAGAGTGGGAGGTGACAAAAGCTGAAAAATCAGAACATGATTTCTAAACTGCCGCCACTCCCTCATTTTCAAGCCCACCTACACAAATCTTATATCAAAACGTTCAGCTATCCCTGCTGCCACTAAACATGTCCACGGCTAAGCCATAGTCCTGATAGTTTTCACAATATGACCATTTGTTTGCAACTCACACCGTCCATTGACATTCATTGAAACTGCACTCTAGCCCCTTCAAATTTGAAGGGCAATTTCTAAACTAAGACTGTGCCTTCAATTTTAATATTTCAGAGACATACTATGCATCAAAATCTAGGTCTGGGTCTTGTGATTCTCACAATATAAAGATCTTCGCTGTAGGATTTATAGTTTTTAAAATACGGCCATTTGAATTACTGCACAGTTACTACAGCTATCATGGTCCTGTGTATTGTGTATTGAGCAGTATTTGTGAAGCATAAACAGGACATGAGCATTGCTAGGAAACAGTGGTTGTAAACACAAGATGCTGAGACCCCCCAAATGCATGTGGTCATACCTTCATCTGCTAGACTTGATAATGCTTGTAGACTCCTCCCACAGTTTTTCCACTACAGAGACAAGTAACATACCAAAACGTGTGGATTGTTCCCGTTTGGTGTGCTATTACTTTGTGGAACGTTTCGCCGAATGGTCTATGAAATATCGTAGTTTTTGCAGCAATATTGGTCCCATAGGAATGAATGGCGAAATGTTCAATGTCATTTAATTGGTGTGCTATTACCTTGTGGAACTTTGTGAAAAGCTGAAAAATACCAGTGTGAATCCGGAATCAATGTCATTTAATTGGTGTGCTATTACTTTGTGGAACGTTTCGCCGAATGGTTCACGAAATATCGTCGTTTTTGCGGTGAAATTGGTCCCATAGGAATGAATGGTGAAATGTTCAAAACTAGAGTGGGAGGTGACAAAAGCTGACAACCCCATGATCAGCCAAAACATTATGACTACCCCATAATCAGCCAAAACATTATGACCGCCCCATGAAAAAAAAATTATTTTTGAAAAACAAAAATCATTTTTGAAAAAAAATAATTCATTTTTGAAAAAAAAAAACTTTTGAAAAAAATGTTCAGCTCTTTCAGCTAATGATGGGAGTTCAACTTTTTTACTACTATTTATACTTTTTAAAATATTAAGCTTTTTAACACTTTTCACAGTTACTCAAGCCACTCCAACCAAACAACAGTTACTCAAGCCACTCCACCCAGTTACTCCGCCCACTCCAGTTGTCGAGGCAAGAACACTTTTCACAATTTCCCCAGAAATTGTAGCTTTTCTAGTTAAGTGTTCTTGCATAGCAAGACCACTTACTGTTATCTCACATATATATTATTATTATTATTATTATTAAGTGTTCTTGCATAGCAAGACCACTTACTGTTATCTCACATATATATTATTATTATTAAGTGTTCTTGCATAGCAAGACCACTTACTGTTATCTCACATATATATTATTCTTCTTATTATTAAGTGTTCTTGCATAGCAAGACCACTTACTGTTATCTCACATATATATTATTCTTATTCTTATTAAGTGTTCTTGCATAGCAAGACCACTTACTGTTATCTCACATATATATTATTATTAAGTGTTCTTGCATAGCAAGACCACTTACTGTTATCTCACATATATATTCTTCTTCTTCTTCTTATTAAGTGTTCTTGCATAGCAAGACCACTTATTGTTATCTCACATATATATTTAAGTGTTCTTGCATAGCAAGACCACTTATTGTTATCTCACATATATATTATTCTTATAATTATTATAGCCAAATTTACCACCCTAACTCCTCCCACAGTTTTTACACTACATAGACAAGTAATATACCGAAACGTGCGGATTGTTCCCGAATGGTGTGCTATTACTTTGTGGAACGTTTCGCCAAATGGTTCACGAAATATCGTAGTTTTTGCGGCGAAATTGGTCCCATAGGAATGAATGGGGAAACTAGAGTGGGAGATGGCAAAAGCTGGAAAATCAGAACATGATTTCTAAACTGCCGCCACTCCCTCATTTTCAAGCCCACCTACACAAATCTTATATCAAAACGTTCAGCTATCCCTGCTGCCACTAAACATGTCCACGGCTAAGCCGTAGTCCTGATAGTTTTCACAATATGACCATTTGTTTGCAACTCACGCCGTCCATTGACATTCATTGAAACTACACTCTAGCCCCTTCAAATTTGAAGGGCAATTTCTAAACTGCGACTGTGCCTTCATTTTTAATATTTCTGAGACATACTATGTATCAAAATCTAGGTCTGGGTCTTGTGATTCTCACAATATAAAGATCTTCGCTGTAGGATGTATAGTTTTTAAAATACGGCCATTTGTTTAGAGGTCATTTCAGGAAATTTTAGCCATTAATCAGCGTGTACTGTGTTTGTTTTGTTGCCATGGTTACCAAAGCTTCTGTTATACACAGGGGGGAGGTGGCTGGAGCATCTCAGCTCTGATTATCAAAATCTAGGTCTGGGTCTTGTGATTCTCACAATATAAAGATCTTCGCTGTAGGATGTATAGTTTTTAAAATACGGCCATTTGTTTAGAGATCATTTCAGGAAATTTTAGCCATTAATCAGAGTGTACTGTTAGTGTTTGTTTTGTTGCCATGGTTACCAAAGCTTCTGTTATACACAGGGGGGAAGGTGGCTGGAGCATATCAGCTGATTACAGAGCCCGGGGGAGGGGACAGACACACCATGTACTGATTTATAATAGAGGAATATGATGGGGCAGTTTTGATGGGGTAATTCTGATGGGGCAGTTTTGATGAAGTAGTATTTGGGAAGCATAAACAGGGCATGAGCGTTGCTAGGAAACAGTGGTTGTAAACACAAGATGCTGAGACACCCCAAATGCATGTGACTTCATCTGCTAGACTTGATAATGCTTGTAGACTCCTCCCACAGTTTTCACACTACAGAGACAAGTAATATACCGAAACGAGCGGATTGTTCCCGATTGGTGTGTTATTACTTTGTGGAATGTTTTGCCGAATGGTCCACGAAATGACGTTTTTGCAGCGAAATTGGTCTCATAGGAATGAATGGCGAAATGTTCAAAACTAGAGTGGGAAGTGACAAAAGCTGACAACCCCATGATCAGCCAAAACATTATGACCACCCCATGATCAGCCAAAACATTATGACCGCCCCATGTAAAAAAAAAAATATTTTTGAAAAAAAAAAATAATTTTTGAAAAAAGTAAAAAAATAATTTTTGAAAAAAAAAAAATCATTTTTGAAAAAAAAAAAATATATTTGAAAAAAAAAAATATTTTTGAAAAAAAAAAATTATTTTTGAAAAAAAAAATATTTTTGAAAAAAAAATTACTTTAAAAAAAAAAATTATTTTTGAAAAAAAAATATATTTGAAAAAAAAATATTTTTGAAAAAAAAAAATTATTTTTGAAAAAAAAATTACTTTAAAAAAAATAATAATTTCGAAAAAAACATTATTTTTGAAATAAAAAAATTCATTTTTTAAAAAAAAAATTACTTTTGAAAAAAAAAATTACTTTTGAAGAAAAAAAAATCATTTTTGATTAAAAAAAATTCATTTTTGAAAAAAAAAATTACTTTTGAAAAAAATGTTCAGCTCTTTCAGCGAATGATGGAACTTTTTTACTACTATTTATACTTTTTAAAATATTAAGCTTTTTAACACTTTTCACAGTTACTCAAGCCACTCCACCCCACCCAGTTACTCCGCCCACTCCAGTTGTAGAGGCAAGAACACTTTTCACAATTTCCCCAGAAATTGTACCTTTTCTAGTTAAGTGTTCTTGCATAGCAAGACCACTTATTGTTATCTCACATATATATTATTCTTATTATTATAGCCAAATTTACCACCCTAACTCCTCCCACAGTTTTTACACTACATAGACAAGTAATATATCGAAACGTGCGGATTGTTCCCGAATGGTGTGCTATTACTTTGTGGAACGTTTCGCCGAATGGTTCACGAAATATCGTCATTTTTGCGGCGAAATTGGTCCCATAGGAATGAATGGGGAAACTAGAGTGGGAGATGACAAAAGCTGGAAAATCAGAACATGATTTCTAAACTGCCGCCACTCCCTCATTTTCAAGCCCACCTACACAAATCTTATATCAAAACGTTCAGCTATCCCTGCTGCCACTAAACATGTCCACGGCTAAGCCATAGTCCTGATAGTTTTCACAATATGACCATTTGTTTGCAACTCACGCCGTCCATTGACATTCATTGAAACTACACTCTAGCCCCTTCAAATTTGAAGGGCAATTTCTAAACTGCGACCGTGCCTTCAATTTTAATATTTCAGAGACATACTATGTATCAAAATCTAGGTCTGGGTCTTGTGATTCTCACAATATAAAGATCTTCACTGTAGGATGTATAGTTTTTAAAATACGGCCATTTGTTTAGAGGTCATTTCAGGAAATTTTAGCCATTAATCAGAGTGTACTGTTAGTGTTTGTTTTGTTGCCATGGTTACCAAAGCTTCTGTTATACACAGGGGGGGAGGTGGCTGGAGCATCTCAGCTCTGATTACAGAGCCCAGGGGAGGGGACAGACACACCATGTACTGATTTATAATAGAGGAATATGATGGGGCAGTTTTGATGGGGTAATTCTGATGGGGCAGTTTTGATGAAGTAGTATTTGGGAAGCATAAACAGGGCATGAGCGTTGCTAGGAAACAGTGGTTGTAAACACAAGATGCTGAGACACCCCAAATGCATGTGACTTCATCTGCTAGACTTGATAATGCTTGTAGACTCCTCCCACAGTTTTTACACTACAGAGACAAGTAATATACCAAAACGAGCGGATTGTTCCCAATTGGTGTGTTATTACTTTGTGGAACGTTTCGCCGAATGGTCCACGAAATGTCGTTTTTGCGGCGAAATTGGTCCCATAGGAATGAATGGCGAAATGTTCAAAACTAGAGTGGGAGGTGACAAAAGCTGACAACCCCATGATCAGCCAAAACATTATGACCACCCCATGATCAGCCAAAACATTATGACCGCCCCATGTAAAAAAAAAAAATATTTTTGAAAAAAAAATAATAATTTTTGAAAAAAAAAAAAAATCATTTTTGAAAAAAAAATAATAATTTTTGAAAAAAATAAAATAATTTTTGAAAAAAATAAAAATAAAATCATTTTTGAAAAAAAAAAATATTTTTGAAAAAAAAAAAATCATTTTTGAAAAAAAAATCATTTTTGAAAAAAAAAATTCATAATTTTTGAAAAAAAAATTCATAATTTTTGAAAAAAAAAATTCATAATTTTTGAAAAAAAAAAAATCATAATTTTTGAAAAAAAAAATCATAATTTTTGAAAAAAAAAAAAATCATAATTTTTGAAAAAAATGTTTAGCTCTTTCAGCTAATGATGAGACTTCAACTTTTTTACTACTATTTATACTTTTTAAAATATTAAGCTTTTTAACACTTTTCACAGTTACTCCAGCCACTCCAACCACACAACAGTTACTCAAGCCACTCCACCCAGTTACTCCACCCACTCCAGTTGTAGAGGCAAGAACACTTTTCACAATTTCCCCAGAAATTGTACCTTTTCTAGTTATTAAGTGTTCTTGCATAGCAAGACCACTTACTTTTATCTCACATATATATTATTCTTATTATTATAGCCAAATTTACCACCCTAACTCCTCCCACAGTTTTTACACTACATAGACAAGTAATATACCGAAACGTGCGGATTGTTCCCGAATGGTGTGCTATTACTTTGTGGAACGTTTCGCCAAATGGTTCACGAAATATCGTAGTTTTTGCGGCGAAATTGGTCCCATAGGAATGAATGGGGAAACTAGAGTGGGAGATGGCAAAAGCTGGAAAATCAGAACATGATTTCTAAACTGCCGCCACTCCCTCATTTTCAAGCCCACCTACACAAATCTTATATCAAAACGTTCAGCTATCCCTGCTGCCACTAAACATGTCCACGGCTAAGCCGTAGTCCTGATAGTTTTCACAATATGACCATTTGTTTGCAACTCACGCCGTCCATTGACATTCATTGAAACTACACTCTAGCCCCTTCAAATTTGAAGGGCAATTTCTAAACTGCGACTGTGCCTTCATTTTTAATATTTCTGAGACATACTATGTATCAAAATCTAGGTCTGGGTCTTGTGATTCTCACAATATAAAGATCTTCGCTGTAGGATGTATAGTTTTTAAAATACGGCCATTTGTTTAGAGGTCATTTCAGGAAATTTTAGCCATTAATCAGCGTGTACTGTGTTTGTTTTGTTGCCATGGTTACCAAAGCTTCTGTTATACACAGGGGGGAGGTGGCTGGAGCATCTCAGCTCTGATTATCAAAATCTAGGTCTGGGTCTTGTGATTCTCACAATATAAAGATCTTCGCTGTAGGATGTATAGTTTTTAAAATACGGCCATTTGTTTAGAGATCATTTCAGGAAATTTTAGCCATTAATCAGAGTGTACTGTTAGTGTTTGTTTTGTTGCCATGGTTACCAAAGCTTCTGTTATACACAGGGGGGAAGGTGGCTGGAGCATATCAGCTGATTACAGAGCCCGGGGGAGGGGACAGACACACCATGTACTGATTTATAATAGAGGAATATGATGGGGCAGTTTTGATGGGGTAATTCTGATGGGGCAGTTTTGATGAAGTAGTATTTGGGAAGCATAAACAGGGCATGAGCGTTGCTAGGAAACAGTGGTTGTAAACACAAGATGCTGAGACACCCCAAATGCATGTGACTTCATCTGCTAGACTTGATAATGCTTGTAGACTCCTCCCACAGTTTTCACACTACAGAGACAAGTAATATACCGAAACGAGCGGATTGTTCCCGATTGGTGTGTTATTACTTTGTGGAATGTTTTGCCGAATGGTCCACGAAATGACGTTTTTGCAGCGAAATTGGTCTCATAGGAATGAATGGCGAAATGTTCAAAACTAGAGTGGGAAGTGACAAAAGCTGACAACCCCATGATCAGCCAAAACATTATGACCACCCCATGATCAGCCAAAACATTATGACCGCCCCATGTAAAAAAAAAAATATTTTTGAAAAAAAAAAATAATTTTTGAAAAAAGTAAAAAAATAATTTTTGAAAAAAAAAAAATCATTTTTGAAAAAAAAAAAATATATTTGAAAAAAAAAAATATTTTTGAAAAAAAAAAATTATTTTTGAAAAAAAAAATATTTTTGAAAAAAAAATTACTTTAAAAAAAAAAATTATTTTTGAAAAAAAAATATATTTGAAAAAAAAATATTTTTGAAAAAAAAAAATTATTTTTGAAAAAAAAATTACTTTAAAAAAAATAATAATTTCGAAAAAAACATTATTTTTGAAATAAAAAAATTCATTTTTTAAAAAAAAAATTACTTTTGAAAAAAAAAATTACTTTTGAAGAAAAAAAAATCATTTTTGATTAAAAAAAATTCATTTTTGAAAAAAAAAATTACTTTTGAAAAAAATGTTCAGCTCTTTCAGCGAATGATGGAACTTTTTTACTACTATTTATACTTTTTAAAATATTAAGCTTTTTAACACTTTTCACAGTTACTCAAGCCACTCCACCCCACCCAGTTACTCCGCCCACTCCAGTTGTAGAGGCAAGAACACTTTTCACAATTTCCCCAGAAATTGTACCTTTTCTAGTTAAGTGTTCTTGCATAGCAAGACCACTTATTGTTATCTCACATATATATTATTCTTATTATTATAGCCAAATTTACCACCCTAACTCCTCCCACAGTTTTTACACTACATAGACAAGTAATATATCGAAACGTGCGGATTGTTCCCGAATGGTGTGCTATTACTTTGTGGAACGTTTCGCCGAATGGTTCACGAAATATCGTCATTTTTGCGGCGAAATTGGTCCCATAGGAATGAATGGGGAAACTAGAGTGGGAGATGACAAAAGCTGGAAAATCAGAACATGATTTCTAAACTGCCGCCACTCCCTCATTTTCAAGCCCACCTACACAAATCTTATATCAAAACGTTCAGCTATCCCTGCTGCCACTAAACATGTCCACGGCTAAGCCATAGTCCTGATAGTTTTCACAATATGACCATTTGTTTGCAACTCACGCCGTCCATTGACATTCATTGAAACTACACTCTAGCCCCTTCAAATTTGAAGGGCAATTTCTAAACTGCGACCGTGCCTTCAATTTTAATATTTCAGAGACATACTATGTATCAAAATCTAGGTCTGGGTCTTGTGATTCTCACAATATAAAGATCTTCACTGTAGGATGTATAGTTTTTAAAATACGGCCATTTGTTTAGAGGTCATTTCAGGAAATTTTAGCCATTAATCAGAGTGTACTGTTAGTGTTTGTTTTGTTGCCATGGTTACCAAAGCTTCTGTTATACACAGGGGGGGAGGTGGCTGGAGCATCTCAGCTCTGATTACAGAGCCCAGGGGAGGGGACAGACACACCATGTACTGATTTATAATAGAGGAATATGATGGGGCAGTTTTGATGGGGTAATTCTGATGGGGCAGTTTTGATGAAGTAGTATTTGGGAAGCATAAACAGGGCATGAGCGTTGCTAGGAAACAGTGGTTGTAAACACAAGATGCTGAGACACCCCAAATGCATGTGACTTCATCTGCTAGACTTGATAATGCTTGTAGACTCCTCCCACAGTTTTTACACTACAGAGACAAGTAATATACCAAAACGAGCGGATTGTTCCCAATTGGTGTGTTATTACTTTGTGGAACGTTTCGCCGAATGGTCCACGAAATGTCGTTTTTGCGGCGAAATTGGTCCCATAGGAATGAATGGCGAAATGTTCAAAACTAGAGTGGGAGGTGACAAAAGCTGACAACCCCATGATCAGCCAAAACATTATGACCACCCCATGATCAGCCAAAACATTATGACCGCCCCATGTAAAAAAAAAAAATATTTTTGAAAAAAAAATAATAATTTTTGAAAAAAAAAAAAAATCATTTTTGAAAAAAAAATAATAATTTTTGAAAAAAATAAAATAATTTTTGAAAAAAATAAAAATAAAATCATTTTTGAAAAAAAAAAATATTTTTGAAAAAAAAAAATCATTTTTGAAAAAAAAATCATTTTTGAAAAAAAAAATTCATAATTTTTGAAAAAAAAATTCATAATTTTTGAAAAAAAAATTCATAATTTTTGAAAAAAAAAAAATCATAATTTTTGAAAAAAAAAATCATAATTTTTGAAAAAAAAAAAAATCATAATTTTTGAAAAAAATGTTTAGCTCTTTCAGCTAATGATGAGACTTCAACTTTTTTACTACTATTTATACTTTTTAAAATATTAAGCTTTTTAACACTTTTCACAGTTACTCCAGCCACTCCAACCACACAACAGTTACTCAAGCCACTCCACCCAGTTACTCCACCCACTCCAGTTGTAGAGGCAAGAACACTTTTCACAATTTCCCCAGAAATTGTACCTTTTCTAGTTATTAAGTGTTCTTGCATAGCAAGACCACTTACTTTTATCTCACATATATATTATTCTTATTATTATAGCCAAATTTACCACCCTAACTCCTCCCACAGTTTTTACACTACATAGACAAGTAATATACCGAAACGTGCGGATTGTTCCCGAATGGTGTGCTATTACTTTGTGGAACGTTTCGCCGAATGGTTCACGAAATATCGTCGTTTTTGCGGCGAAATTGGTCCCATAGGAATGAATGGGGAAACTAGAGTGGGAGATGACAAAAGCTGGAAAATCAGAACATGATTTCTAAACTGCCGCCACTCCCTCATTTTCAAGCCCACCTACACAAATCTTATATCAAAACGTTCAGCTATCCCTGCTGCCACTAAACATGTCCACGGCTAAGCCATAGTCCTGATAGTTTTCACAATATGACCATTTGTTTGCAACTCACGCCGTCCATTGACATTCATTGAAACTACACTCTAGCCCCCTCCAAATTTGAAGGGCAATTTCTAAACTGCGACTGTGCCTTCATTTTTAATATTTCAGAGACATACTATACATCAAAATCTAGGTCTGGGTCTTGTGATTCTCACAATATAAAGATCTTCGCTGTAGGATGTATAGTTTTTAAAATACGGCCATTTGTTTAGAGGTCATTTCAGGAAATTTTAGCCATTAATCAGAGTGTACTGTTAGTGTTTGTTTTGTTGCCATGGTTACCAAAGCTTCTGTTATACACAGGGGGGAGGTGGCTGGAGCATCTCAGCTCTGATTACAGAGCCCGGGGGAGGGGACAGACACACCATGTACTGATTTATAATAGAGGAATATGATGGGGCAGTTTTGATGGGGTAATTCTGATGGGGCAGTTTTGATGAAGTAGTATTTGGGAAGCATAAACAGGGCATGAGCATTGCTAGGAAACAGTGGTTGTAAACACAAGATGCTGAGACACCCCAAATGCATGTGACTTCATCTGCTAGACTTGATAATGCTTGTAGACTCCTCCCACAGTTTTTACACTACAGAGACAAGTAATATACCGAAACGAGCGGATTGTTCCCGATTGGTGTGTTATTACTTTGTGGAATGTTTCGCCGAATGGTCCACGAAATGACGTTTTTGCGGCGAAATTGGTCCCATAGGAATGAATGGCGAAATGTTCAAAACTAGAGTGGGAGGTGACAAAAGCTGACAACCCCATGATCAGCCAAAACATTATGACCACCCCATGATCAGCCAAAACATTATGACCGCCCCATGTAAAAAAAAAAATATTTTTGAAAAAAAAAAAATAATTTTTGAAAAAAATAAAAAAATAATTTTTGAAAAAAATAAAAAATCATTTTTGAAAAAAAAAAAAATATTTTTGAAAAAAAAAAATATTTTTGAAAAAAAAAAAAAATTATTTTTGAAAAAAAAAATTATTTTTGAAAAAAAATTACTTAATTACTTTAAAAAAAAAATAATTTCGAAAAAAAAATTATTTTTGAAATAAAAAAATTCATTTTTGAAAAAAAAAATTACCTTTGAAAAAAAAAAATTACTTTTGAAAAAAAAAATTAATTTTTGAAGAAAAAAAAATTCATTTTTGAAGAAAAAAAAATCATTTTTGAATAAAAAAAATTCATTTTTGAAAAAAAAAATTACTTTTGAAAAAATTGTTCAGCTCTTTCAGCGAATGATGGAACTTTTTTACTACTATTTATACTTTTTAAAATATTAAGCTTTTTAACACTTTTCACAGTTACTCCGCCCACTCCACCCAGTTGCTCCGCCCATTCCAGTTGTAGAGGCAAGAACACTTTCACAATTTCCCCAGAAATTGTACCTTTTCTAGTTATTATTATTATTATAGCCAAATTTACCACCCTAACTCCTCCCACAGTTTTTACGCTACATAGACAAGTAATATACCAAAACGTGCGGATTGTTCCCGAATGGTGTGCTATTATTTTGTGGAACGTTTCGCCAAAAAGGGTTCGATAAAATATCGTCATTTTTGCGGCGAAATTGGTCCCATAGGAATGAATGGGGAAACTAGAGTGGGAGATGACAAAAGCTGGAAAATCAGAACATGATTTCTAAACTGCCGCCACTCCCTCATTTTCAAGCCCACCTACACAAATCTTATATCAAAACGTTCAGCTATCCCTGCTGCCACTAAACATGTCCACGGCTAAGCCATAGTCCTGATAGTTTTCACAATATGACCATTTGTTTGCAACTCACGCCGTCCATTGACATTCATTGAAACTACACTCTAGCCCCCTCCAAATTTGAAGGGCAATTTCTAAACTGCGACCGTGCCTTCATTTTTAATATTTCAGAGACATACTATACATCAAAATCTAGGTCTGGGTCTTGTGATTCTCACAATATAAAGATCTTCGCTGTAGGATGTATAGTTTTTAAAATACGGCCATTTGTTTAGAGGTCATTTCAGGAAATTTTAGCCATTAATCAGAGTGTACTGTTAGTGTTTGTTTTGTTGCCATGGTTACCAAAGCTTCTGTTATACACAGGGGGGGAAGGTGGCTGGAGCATCTCAGCTGATTACAGAGCCTGGGGGAGGGGACAGACACACCATGTACTAATTTATAATAGAGGAATATGATGGGGCAGTTTTGATGGGGTAATTCTGATGGGGCAGTTTTGATGGGGTAATTCTGATGGGGCAGTTTTGATGAAGCAGTATTTGGGAAGCATAAACAGGGCATGAGCGTTGCTAGGAAACAGTGGTTGTAAACACAAGATGCTGAGACACTCCAAGTGCATGTGACTTCATCTGCTAGACTTGATAATGCTTGTAGACTCCTCCCACAGTTTTCACACTACAGAGACAAATAATATACCGAAACGAGCGGATTGTTCCCGATTGGTGTGTTATTACTTTGTGGAATGTTTTGCCGAATGGTCCACGAAATGACGTTTTTGCGGCGAAATTGGTCCCATAGGAATGAATGGCGAAATGTTCAAAACTAGAGTGGGAAGTGACAAAAGCCGACAACCCCATGATCAGCCAAAACATTATGACCACCCCATGATCAGCCAAAACATTATGACCGCCCCATGTAAAAAAAAAAATATTTTTGAAAAAAAAAAATAATTTTTGAAAAAAGTAAAAAAATAATTTTTGAAAAAAGTAAAAAAATCATTTTTGAAAAAAAAAAAAATATTTTTGAAAAAAAAATTACTTTTAAAAAAAAAATTATTTTTGAAAAAAAAATATATTTGAAAAAAAAAATATTTTTGAAAAAAAAAATTATTTTTGAAAAAAAAATTACTTTAAAAAAAATAATAATTTCGAAAAAAAAATTATTTTTGAAATAAAAAAATTCAGTTTTGAAAAAAAAAATATCATTTTTGATTAAAAAAAAATCATTTTTGATTAAAAAAAAATCATTTTTGATTAAAAAAAATTCATTTTTGAAAAAAAAAATTACTTTTGAAAAAAATGTTCAGCTCTTTCAGCGAATGATGGAACTTTTTTACTACTATTTATACTTTTTTAAAATATTAAGCTTTTTAACACTTTTCACAGTTACTCAAGCCACTCCACCCCACCCAGTTACTCCGCCCACTCCAGTTGTAGAGGCAAGAACACTTTCACAATTTCCCCAGAAATTGTACCTTTTTATTATTATTATTATAGCCAAATTTACCACCCTAACTCCTCCCACAGTTTTTACACTACATAGACAAGTAATATACCGAAACGTGCGGATTGTTCCCGAATGGTGTGCTATTATTTTGTGGAACGTTTCGCCGAATGGTTCACGAAATATCATCGTTTTTGCGGCGAAATTGGTTCCATAGGAATGAATGGGGAAACTAGAGTGGGAGGTGACAAAAACTGAAAAATCAGAACATGATTTCTAAACTGCCGCCACTTCCTAATTTTCAAGCCCACCTACACAAATCTTATATCAAAACGTTCAGCTATCTCTGCTGCCACTAAACATGTCCACGGCTAAGCCATAGTCCTCATAGTTTTCACAATATGACCATTTGTTTGCAACTCACGCCGTCCATTGACATTCATTGAAACTACACTCTAGACCCCTCCAAATTTGAAGGGCAATTTCTAAACTGCGTCTGTGCCTTCATTTTTAATATTTCAGAGACATACTATACATCAAAATGTAGGTCTGGGTCTTGTGATTCTCACAATATAAAGATCTTCGCTGTAGGATTTATAGTTTTTGGGAAAAAGCTTTTTGTTTAGAGATCATTTCAGGAAATTTTAGCCATTAATAAGAGTGTACTGTATTTGTTTTGTTGCCATGGTTACCAAAGCTTCTGTTATACACAGGGGGGGAGGTGGCTGGAGCATCTCAGCTCTGATTACAGAGCCCGGGGGAGGGGACAGACACACCATGTACTGATTTATAATAGAGGAATATGATGGGGCAGTTTTGATAGGACAATTCTGATGGGGCAGTTTTAATGGGGCAATTATGATGGGGCAGTTTTGATAGGGCAATTGTGATGGGGCAGCTTTGATGGTGGCAATATGATGGGGCAGTTTTGGTGGGGCAATTATGATGGGGCAGTTTTAATGGGGCAATTATGGTGGGGCAGTTTTGATAGGGCAATTCTGATGGGGCAGTTTTAATGGGGCAATTATGATGGGGCAGTTTTGATAGGGCAATTTTGATGGTGGCAATATGATGGGGCAGTTTTGGTGGGGCAATTATGATGGGGCAGTTTTGATGGTGGCAATATGATGGGGCAGTTTTGATAGGAATTGTATTGTGTAGAAATTACATTGTGTTGTGTATTGAGCAGTGCGTGTGAAGCATAAACAGTACATGAGCGTTGCTAGGAAACAGTGGTTGTAAACACAAGATGCTGAAACCCCCCAAATGCATGTGGCCATACCTTCATCTGCGAGGCTTGATAATGCTGATAATTTACCACCCTAACTCCTCCCACAGTTTTTACACATTCGCCGAATGGTTCACGGAATATCGTCGTTTTTGCGGCGAAATTGGTCCCATAGGAATGAATGGCGAAATGTTCAAAACTAGAGTGGGAGGTGACAAAAGCTGACAACCCCATGATCATACCACCCTAACTCCTCCCACAGCTTTTAAACTACATAGACAGTAATATACCGAAGGTGTGGATTGTTCCCGATTGGTGTGCTATTACTTTGTGGAACGTTTCGCCGAATGGTCCACAAAATATTGTAGTTTTTGCGGCGAAATTGGTCCCATAGAAATGAATGGCAAAATGTTCAATGTCATTTAATTGGTGTGCTATTACCTTGTGGAACTTTGTGAAAAGTGGAAAAATACCAGTGTGAATCCGGCCTCAATGTCATTTAATTGGTGTGCTATTACTTTGTGGAACGTTTCGCCAAATGGTTCACGAAATATCGTCGTTTTTGCGACGAAATTGGTCCCATAGGAATGAATGGCAAAATGTTCAAAACTAGAGTGGGAGGTGACAAAAGCTGACAACCCCATGATCAGCCAAAACATTATGACCACCCCATGATCAGAAAAAACATTATGACCGCCTAATAAAAAAAAAAAATATTTTTGAAAAAAAAATAATAATTTTTGAAAAAAAAAAAATCATTTTAAAAAAAAAATAAAATTCATTTTTGAAAAAAAAAAATCATTTTTGAAAAAAAAAAAATCATTTTTGAAAAAAAAAAAAACATTTTTGAAAAAAAAAAAAAATCATTTTTGAAAAAAAAAAAATCATTTTTGAAAAAATAAAATTCATTTTTGAAAAAAAAAAATAAAATTCATTTAAAAAAAAAAAATTTTTTGAAAAAAAAATCATTTAAAAAAAAAAAAATTTTTGAAAAAAAAAATCATTTTTGAAAAAAAAAAATCATTTTTGAAAACAAAATAAAATTCATTTTTGAAAAAAAAATAAAATTCATTTTTGAAAAAAATGTTCAGCTCTTTCAGCTAATTATGGGACTTCTTCAACTTTTTTACTACTATTGATACTTTTTAAAATAGTTACTCAAGCCACTCCACCCAGTTACTCCGCCCACTCCAGTTGTAGAGGCAAGAACACTTTTTACAATTTCCCCAGAAATTGTAGCTTTTCTAGTTATTATTATTATTATTATAGCCAAATTTACCACCCTAACTCCTCCCACAATTTTTACACTACATAGACAAGTAATATACCGAAACGTGCGGATTGTTCCCGAATGGTGTGCTATTATTTTGTGGAATGTTTCGCCGAATGGTTCACGAAATATCGTCATTTTTGCGGCGAAATTGGTCCCATAGGAATGAATGGGGAAGCTAGAGTGGGAGGTGACAAAAGCTGAAAAATCAGAACATGATTTCTAAACTGCCGCCACTCCCTCATTTTCAAGCCCACCTACACAAATCTTATATCAAAACGTTCAGCAAACCCTGCTGCCACTAAACATGTCCACGGCTAAGCCATAGTCCTGATAGTTTTCACAATATGACCATTTGTTTGCAACTCACACCGTCCATTGACATTCATTGAAACTACACTCTAGCCCCTTCAAATTTGAAGGGCAATTTCTAAACTGCGACTGTGCCTCCATTTTTAATATTTCAGAGACATACTATACATCAAAATCTAGGTCTGGGTCTTGTGATTCTCACAATATAAAGATCTTCGCTGTAGGATTTATAGTTTTTGGGAAAAAGCTTTTTGTTTAGAGGTCATTTCAGGAAATTTTAGCCATTAATCAGAGTGTACTGTGTTTGTTTTGTTGCCATGGTTACCAAAGCTTCTGTTATACACAGGGGGGGAGGTGGCTGGAGCATCTCAGCTCTGATTACAGAGCCCGGGGGAGGGGACAGACACACCATGTACTGATTTATAATAGAGGAATATGATGGGGCAGTTTTGATAGGGCAATTCTGATGGGGCAGTTTTAATGGGGCAATTATGATGGGGCAGTTTTGATGGTGGCAATATGATGGGGCAGTTTTGGTGGGGCAATTATGATGGGGCAGTTTTGATGGTGGCAATATATTGGGGCAATTCTGATGGGGCAGTTTTGATGGTGGCAATATGATGGGGCAATTCTGATGGGGCAGTTTTGATGGTGGCAATATGATGGGGCTGTTTTGATAGGGCAATTCTGATGGGGCAGTTTTGATGGTGGCAATATGATGGGGCAGTTTTGATGGTGGCAATATGATGGGGCAGTTTTGGTGGGGCAATTATGATGGGGCAGTTTTGATGGTGGCAATTCTGATGGGGCAGTTTTGATGGTGGCAATATGATGGGGCAATTCTGATGGGGCTGTTTTGATAGGGCAATTCTGATGGGGCAGTTTTGATGGTGGCAATATGATGGGGCAGTTTTGATGGGACAATTCTGATGGGGCAGTTTTGATGGCAGTTTTTGAAAAAAAATTATTTTTGAAAAAAAAAATTTCGTTTAAAAAAAAAAAATCATTTTTGAAAAAAAAAAACTTTTGAAAAAAATGTTCAGCTCTTTCAGCTAATGATGGGACTTCAACTTTTTTACTACTATTTATACTTTTTTAAAATATTAAGCTTTTTAACACTTTTCACAGTTACTCAAGCCACTCCACCCAGTTACTCCGCCCACTCCAGTTGTAGAGGCAAGAACACTTTTCACAATTTCACCAGAAATTGTACCTTTTCTAGTTATTATTATTATTATAGCCAAATTTACCACCCTAACTACTCCCACAGTTTTCACACTACATAGACAAGTAATATACCGAAACGTGCGGATTGTTCCCGAATGGTGTGCTATTATTTTGTGGAACGTTTCGCCGAATGGTTCACGAAATATCGTCGTTTTTGCGGCGAAATTGGTCCCATAGGAATGAATGGGGAAGCTAGAGTGGGAGGTGACAAAAACTGAAAAATCAGAACATGATTTCTAAACTGCCACCACTCCCTCATTTTCAAGCCCACCTACACAAATCTTATATCAAAACGTTCAGCTATCCCTGCTGCCACTAAACATGTCCACGGCTAAGCCATAGTCCTGATAGTTTTCATAATATGACCATTTGTTTGCAACTCATGCCGTCCATTGACATTCATTGAAACTACACTCTAGCCCCTTCAAATTTGAAGGGCAATTTCTAAACTGCGACCGTGCCTTCAATTTTAATATTTCAGAGACATACTATGTATCAAAATCTAGGTCTGGGTCTTGTGATTCTCACAATATAAAGATCTTCGCTGTAGGATGTATAGTTTTTAAAATACGGCCATTTGTTTAGAGGTCATTTCAGGAAATTTTAGCCATTAATCAGAGTGTACTGTTAGTGTTTGTTTTGTTGCCATGGTTACCAAAGCTTCTGTTATACACAGGGGGGAGGTGGCTGGAGCATCTCAGCTCTGATTACAGAGCCCGGGGGAGGGGACAGACACACCATGTACTGATTTATAATAGAGGAATATGATGGGGCAGTTTTGATGGGGTAATTCTGATGGGGCAGTTTTGATGAAGTAGTATTTGTGAAGCATAAACAGGGCATGAGCGTTGCTAGGAAACAGTGGTTGTAAACACAAGATGCTGAGACACCCCAAATGCATGTGACTTCATCTGCTAGACTTGATAATGCTTGTAGACTCCTCCCCCTGTTTTTACACTACAGAGACAAGTAATATACCGAAACGTGCGGATTGTTCCTGAATGGTGTGCTATTACTTTGTGGAACGTTTCACCAAATGGTTCACGAAATATCATAGTTTTTGCGGCGAAATTGGTCCCATAGGAATGAATGGCGAAATGTTCAATGTCATTTAATTGGTGTGCTATTACTTTGTGGAAGTTTTTTCGCCGAATGGTTCACGAAATATCGTCGTGTTTGCGGCAATATTGGTCCCATAGGAATGAATGGTGAAATGTTCAATGTCATTTAATTGGTGTGCTATTACCTTGTGGAACTTTGTGAAAAGCTGAAATATACCAGTGTGAATCCGGAATCAATGTGATTTAATTGGTGTGCTATTACTTTCTGGAACGTTTCGCCGAATGATTCACGAAATATCGTCGTTTTTGTGATGAAATTGGTCCCATAGGAATGAATGGTGAAATGTTCAAAACTAGAGTGGGAGATGACAAAAGCTGACAACCCCATGATCAGCCAAAACATTATGACCGCCCCATAAAAAAAAATATTTTTGAAAAAAAAAAATCATTTTTGAAAAAAAATAATTCATTTTTGAAAAAAATAATTCATTTTTGAAAAAAAAAATACATTTTTTAAAAGAAAAAATTATTTTTGAAAAAAAAAAAATCATTTTTGAAAAAAAAAATCATTTTTGAAAAAAATTAATTTTTGAAAAAAAAAATTAATTTTTGAAAAAAAAAAATATTTTTGAAAAAAAATAATTCATTTTTGAAAAAAAAAAACTTTTGAAAAAAATGTTCAGCTCTTTAAGCTAATGATGGGACTTCAACTTTTTTACTACTATTTATACTTTTTAAAATATTAAGCTTTTTAACACTTTTCACAGTTACTCAAGCCACTCCATCCAGTTATTCCGCCCACTCCAGTTGTAGAGGCAAGAACACTTTTCACAATTTCCCCAGAAATTGTACCTTTTCTAGTTATTAAGTGTTCTTGCATAGCAAGACCACTTACTGTTATCTCACATATATATTATTATTATTATTAAGTGTTCTTGCATAGCAAGACCACTTACTGTTATCTCACATATATATTATTATTCTTATTCTTATTATTATAGCCAAATTTACCACCCTAACTCCTCCCACAATTTTTACACTACATAGACAAGTAATATACCGAAACGTGCGGATTGTTCCCGAATGGTGTGCTATTATTTTGTGGAATGTTTCGCCGAATGGTTCACGAAATATCGTAGTTTTTGCGGCGAAATTGGTCCCATAGGAATGAATGGGGAAACTAGAATGGGAGGTGACAAAAGGTGAAAAATCAGAACATGATTTCTAAACTGCCACCACTCCCTCATTTTCAAGCCCACCTACACAAATCTTATATCAAAACGTTGAGCTATCCCTGCTGCCACTAAACATGTCCACGGCTAAGCCATAGTCCTCATAGTTTTCACAATATGACCATTTGTTTGCAACTCATACCGTCCATTGACATTCATTGAAACTACACTCTAGCCCCTTCAAATTTGAAGGGCAATTTCTAAACTGCGACTGTGCCTCCATTTTTAATATTTCAGGGACATACTATACATCAAAATCTAGGTCTGGGCCTTGTGATTCTCACAATATATATCTTCGCTGTAGGATTTATAGTTTTAGAGAAAAAGCTTTTTGTTTAGAGGTCATTTCAGGAAATTTTAGCCATTAATCAGAGTGTACTGTGTTTGTTTTCTTGCCATGGTTACCAAAGCTTCTGTTATACACAGGGGGGGAGGTGGCTGGAGCATCTCAGCTCTGATTACAGAGCCCGGGGGAGGGGACAGACACACCATGTACTGATTTATAATAGAGGAATATGATGGGGCAGTTTTGATAGGGCAATTCTGATGGGGCAGTTTTAATGGGGCAATTATGATGGGGCAGTTTTGATGGTGGCAAAAAGATGGGGCAGTTTTGGTGGGGCAATTATGATGGGGCAGTTTTGATGGTGGCAATATGATGGGGCAGTTTTGATAGGGCAATTCTGATGGGGCAGTTTTGATGGTGGCAATATGATTGGGCAATTCTGATGGGGCAGTTTTGATGGTGGCAATATGATGGGGCAGTTTTGATAGGGCAATTCTGATGGGGCAGTTTTCATGGTGGCAATATGATGGGGCAGTTTTGATGGGGCAATTCTGATGGGGCAGTTTTGATGGTGGCAATATGATGGGGCAGTTTTGATGGGACAATTCTGATGGGGCAGTTTTGATGGCAGTTTTTGAAAAAAAAAATTATTTTTGAAAAAAAAATTTCGTTTAAAAAAAAAAAATTATTTTTGAAAAAAAATAATTCATTTTTGAAAAAAAAAAACTTTTGAAAAAAATGTTCAGCTCTTTCAGCTAATGATGGGACTTCAACTTTTTTACTACTATTTATACTTTTTAAAATATTAAGCTTTTTAACACTTTTCACAGTTACTCAAGCCACTCCACCCAGTTACTCCGCCCACTCCAGTTGTAGAGGCAAGAACACTTTTCACAATTTCCCCAGAAATTGTAGCTTTTCTAGTTCTTATTAAGTGTTCTTGCATAGCAAGACCACTTACTGTTATCTCACATATATATTATTATTCTTATTATTCTTATTATTATAGCCAAATTTACCACCCTAACTCCTCCCACAGTTTTTACACTACATAGACAAGTAATATACCGAAATGTGCGGATTGTTCCCGAATGGTGTGCTATTATTTTGTGGAACGTTTCGCCGAATGGTTCACGAAATATCGTCGTTTTTGCGGCGAAATTGGTCCTATAGGAATGAATGGGGAAACTAGAGTGGGAGGTGACAAAAGTTGAAAAATCAGAACATGATTTCTAAACTGCCTCCACTCCCTCATTTTCAAGCCCACCTACACAAATCTTATATCAAAACGTTCAGCTATCCCTGCTGCCACTAAACATGTCCACGGCTAAGCCATAGGCCTGATAGTTTTCACAATATGACCATTTGTTTGCAGCTCACGCCGTCCATTGACATTCATTGAAACTACACTCTAGCCCCTTCAAATTTGAAGGGCAATTTCTAAACTGCGACTGTGCCTCCATTTTTAATATTTCAGAGACATACTATACATCAAAATCTAGGTCTGGGTCTTCTGATTCTCACAATATAAAGATCTTCGCTGTAGGATTTATAGTTTTTGGGAAAAAGCTTTTTGTTTAGAGGTCATTTCAGGAAATTTTAGCCATTAATCAGAGTCTACTGTGTTTGTTTTGTTGCCATGGTTACCAAAGCTTCTGTTATACACAGGGGGGGAGGTGGCTGGAGCATCTCAGCTCTGATTACAGAGCCCGGGGAGGGGACAGACACACCATGTACTGATTTATAACAGAGGAATGTGATGGGGCAGTTTTGATGGGGTGATTCTGATGGGGCAGTTTTGATGGTGGCAATATGATGGGGCAGTTTTGATGGGGCAATTCTGATGGGGCAGTTTTAATGGGGCAATTATGATGGGGCAGTTTTGATGGTGGCAATATGATGGGGCAATTATGATGGGGCAGTTTTGATGGTGGCAATATGATGGGGCAGTTTTGATAGGGCAATTCTGATGGGGCAGTTTTGATGGTGGCAATATGATGGGGCAATTCTGATGGGGCAGTTTTGATGGTGGCAATATGATGGGGCTGTTTTGATAGGGCAATTCTGATGGGGCAGTTTTGATGGTGGCAATATGATGGGGCAGTTTTGATGGGGCAATTCTGATGGGGCAGTTTTGATGGTGGCAATATGATGGGGCAGTTTTGATGGGACCATTCTGATGGGGTAGTTTTGATGGCAGTTTTTGGAAAAAAAAAATTTCGTTTAAAAAAAAAAAAAAATCATTTTTGAAAAAAAAAATTCATTTTTGAAAAAAAAAAACTTTTGAAAAAAATGTTCAGCTCTTTCAGCTAATGATGGGACTTCAACTTTTTTACTACTATTTATACTTTTTAAAATATTAAGCTTTTTAACACTTTTCACAGTTACTCCAGTCACTCCAACCACACAACAGTTACTCAAGCCACTCCACCCAGTTACTCCGCTCACTCCAGTTGTAGAGGCAAGAACACTTTTCACAATTTCCCTAGAAATTGTACCTTTTCTAGTTCTTATTATTCTTATTATTATAGCCAAATTTACCACCCTAACTCCTCCCACAATTTTTACACTACATAGACAAGTAATATACCAAAACGTGCGGATTGTTCCCGAATGGTGTGCTATTAATTTGTGGAATGTTTTGCCGAATGGTTCACGAAATATCGTAGTTTTTGCGGCGAAATTGGTCCCATAGGAATGAATGGGGAAACTAGAGTGGGAGGTGACAAAAGGTGAAAAATCAGAACATGATTTCTAAACTGCCACTACTCCCTCATTTTCAAGCCCACCTACACAAATCTTATATCAAAACGTTCAGCTATCCCTGCTGCCACTAAACATGTCCACAGCTAAGCCATAGTCCTGATAGTTTTCACAATATGACCATTTGTTTGCAACTCACACCGTCCATTGACATTCATTGAAACTACACTCTAGCCCCTTCAAATTTGAAGGGCAATTTCTAAACTGCGACCGTGCCTCTATTTTTAATATTTCGGAGACATACTATACATCAAAATCTAGGTCTGGGTCTTGTGATTCTCACAATATAAAGATCTTCGCTGTAGGATTTATAGTTTTTGGGAAAAAGCTTTTTGTTTAGAGGTCATTTCAGGAAATTTTAGCCATTAATCAAAGTGTACTGTGTTTGTTTTGTTGCCATGGTTACCAAAGCTTCTGTTATACACAGGTTGGAGGTGGCTGGAGCATCTCAGCTCTGATTACAGAGCCCGGGGGAGGGGACAGACACACCATGTACTGATTTATAATAGAGGAATATGATGGAGCAGTTTTGATAGGGCAATTCTGATGGGGCAGTTTTAATGGGGCAATTATGATGGGGCAGTTTTGATGGTGGCAATATGATGGGGCAGTTTTGGTGGGGCAATTATGATGGGGCAGTTTTGATGGTGGCAATATGATGGGGCAATTCTGATGGGGCAGTTTTGATGGTGGCAATATGATGGGGCTGTTTTGATAGGGCAATTCTGATGGGGCAGTTTTGATGGTGGCAATATGATGGGGCAGTTTTGATGGGGCAATTCTGATGGGGCAGTTTTGATGGGGCAATTCTGATGGGGCAGTTTTGATGGTGGCAATATGATGGGGCTGTTTTGATAGGGCAATTCTGATGGGGCAGTTTTGATGGTGGCAATATGATGGGGCAGTTTTGATGGGGCAATTCTGATGGGGCAGTTTTGATGGGGCAATTCTGATGGGGCAGTTTTGATGGTGGCAATATGATGGGGCAGTTTTGATAGGACAATTCTGATGGGGCAGTTTTGATGGCAGTTTTTGAAAAAAAAAAATATTTTTGAAAAAAAAAATTTCGTTTAAAAAAAAAAAAATCATTTTTGAAAAAAAATAATTCATTTTTGAAAAAAAAATAATTTTTGAAAAAAAATCATTTTTGAAAAAAAATAATTAATTTTTGAAAAAAAAAAAAACTTTTGAAAAAAATGTTCAGCTCTTTCAGCTAATGATGGGACTTCAATTTTTTTACTACTATATATACTTTTTAAAATATTAAGCTTTTTAACACTTTTCACACTTACTCAAGCCACTCCATCCAGTTACTCCGCCCACTCCAGTTGTAGAGGCAAGAACACTTTCACAATTTCCCCAGAAATTGTACCTTTTCTAGTTATTATTATTATTATAGCCAAATTTACCACCCTAACTCCTCCCACAGTTTTTACACTACATAGACAAGTAATATACCGAAACGTGCGGATTGTTCCCGAATGGTGTGCTATTATTTTGTGGAACGTTTCGCCGAATGGTTCACGAAATATCATCGTTTTTGCGGCGAAATTGGTCCCATAGGAATGAATGGGGAAACTAGAGTGGGAGGTGACAAAAGCTGAAAAATCAGAACATGATTTCTAAACTGCCACCACTCCCTCATTTTCAAGCCCACCTACACAAATCTTATATCAAAACGTTCAGCTATCCCTGCTGCCACTAAACATGTCCACGGCTAAGCCATAGTCCTGATAGTTTTCACAATATGACCATTTGTTTGCAACTCACGCCGTCCATTGACATTCATTGAAACTACACTCTTCAAATTTGAAGGGCAATTTCTAAACTGTGACCGTGCCTCCATTTTTAATATTTCAGAGACATACTATACATCAAAATCTAGGTCTGGGTCTTGTGATTCTCACAATATACAGATCTTCGCTGTAGGATGTATAGTTTTTAAAATACGACCATTTGAATTACTGCACAGTTGTTAAATCTTTCATTATCCTGTCTATTGTGTATTGAGCAGTATTTGTGAAGCATAAACAGGACATGAGCGTTGCTAGGAAACAGTGGTTGTAAACACAAGATGCTGAGACACTCCAAATGCATGTGACTTCATCTGCTAGACTTGATAATGCTTGTAGACTCCTCCCACAGTTTTTACACTACAGAGACAAGTAATATACCGAAACATGCGGATTGTTCCCGATTGGTGTGCTATTACTTTGTGGAACGTTTCACCGAATGGTTCACGAAATATCGTAGTTTTTGCAGCGAAATTGGTCCCATAGGAATGAATGGTGAAATGTTCAATGTCATTTAACTGGTGTGCTATTACCTTGTGGAACTTTGTGAAAAGCTGAAATATACCAGTGTGAATCTGGCCTCAATGTCATTTAATTGGTGTGCTATTACTTTCTGGAACGTTTCGCCGAATGGTTCACGAAATATCGTCGTTTTTGCGACGAAATTGGTCCCATAGGAATGAATGGCGAAATGTTCAAAACTAGAGTGGGAGGTGACAAAAGCTGACAACCCCATGATCAGCCAAAACATTATGACCGCCCCATAAAAAAAATATATTTTTGAAAAAAAAAAATCATTTTTGAAAAAAAAATATATATATTTTTGAAAAAAAAAATTATTTTTGAAAAAAAAAATTATTTAAAAAAAAAAAAAATATTTGAAAACAAAAAATATTATTGAGGAAAAAAAAATTTATTTTTGAAAAAAAAATTATTTTTGAAAAAATAAAAAAAATCATTTTTGAAAAAAAAAATCATTTTTGAAAAAAAATCATTTTTGAAAAAAAAAATCATTTAAAAAAAAAATCATTAAAAAAAAAAATCATTTAAAAAAAATTCATTTTTGAAAAAAAAAAAAAAATTTTTGAAAAAAAAAATAATTTTTGAAAAAAATGTTCAGCTCTTTCAGCTAATGATGGGACTTCAACTTTTTTAGTACTATTTATACTTTTTCAAATATTAAGCTTTTTAACACTTTTCACAGTTACTCAAGCCACTCCACCTAGTTACTCCGCCCACTCCAGTTGTAGAGGCAAGAACACATCACACAATTTCCCCAGAAATTGTAGCTTTTCTAGTTATTCTTATTAGTGGGAATGCTTTAGCAGTCCCACTATTGTTATTCAATTTTATTTATTTTTAATTTTAATTTTAATTTTATTCCGTACGTTTTTTGGTTCTGCGTAACTTCTGCATACTTTCAGCTACTAAAACAATTCAACTATCAAAATGTTCATCTCTTTTAGCTGAGGTGTGCTCTTTTTCAACTTTTTTTCTACCATTTATACTTTTTAAAATATTAAGTTTTTTAACATTTAAGTCAATGGGAGCATGCTTGAAATCCTTAAATTCTTCTTCCGCTCCCAAAAGTTTCAGCTCCTTCATACTTTCACCTAGAGACACCAAACAAACTTTAAAATGTTCACAAAATATTCAGCTATCTGGCTATATCTTTTCAGTTTGATATCTTTTACAGTTTTTGAGAAAAAGCTTTTTGTTTAGAGGTCATTTCAGGAAATTTTAGCCATTAATCAGAGTGTACTGTGTTTGTTTTGTTACCATGGTTACCAAAGCTTCTGTTATACACAGGGGGGGAGGTGGCTGGAGCATCTCAGCTCTGATTACAGAGCCCGGGGGAGGGGACAGACACACCATGTACTGATTTATAATAGAGGAATATGATGGGGCAGTTTTGATAGGGCAATTCTGATGGGGCAGTTTTGATAGGGCAATTCTGATGGGGCAGTTTTGATGGGGCAATTATGATGGGGCAGTTTTATTGGTGGCAATTATGATGGGTCAGTTTTGATGGTGGCAATATGATGGGGCAGTTTTGATGGGACAATTCTGATGGGGCAGTTTTGATGGGGACAATTTTAATGGAGCAGTTTTAAAGGTGGCAATATGATGGGGCAGTTTTGATGGGGGCAGTTTTGATGGTGGCAATATGATGGGGCAGTTTTGATGGGGCAATTCTGATGGGGCAGTTTTGATGGGGCAATTTTGATGGGGGCAGTTTTGATGGTGGCAATATGATGGGGCAGTTTTGATGGGGCAGTTTTGATGGGGCAGTTTTGATGGGGCAATTTTGATGGGGGCAGTTTGGATGGTGGCAATATGATGGGGCAGTTCTGATGGGGCAGTTTTGATGGTGGCAATATGATGGGGCAGTTTTGATGGGGCAATTCTGATGGTGGCAATATGATGGGACAGTTTTGATGGAGCAATTCTGATGGGGCAGTTTTGATGGTGGTAATATGTTGGGGCAGTTTTTATGGGGACAATTTTGATGGGGCAATTCTGATGGGGCAGTTTTGATGGCTGTATGATGGGGCAGTTTTGATGGCGGCCATTTTAGCAATTTAGCTATTCAGCATTCCCACGCATTTTCCCCAGGAAATGCATTTTCTAGTTAAGTGTTCTTGCATAGCAAGACCACTTACTGTTATCTCACATATATATTATTCTTATTATTATAGCCAAATTTACCACCCTAACTCCTCCCACAGTTTTTACACTACATAGACAAGTAATATACCGAAACGTGCGGATTGTTCCCGAATGGTGTGCTATTACTTTGTGGAACGTTTCCCTGAATGGTTCACAAAATATCGTCATTTTTGCGGCAAAATTGGTCCCATAGGAATGAATGGGGAAACTAGAGTGGGAGATGACAAAAGCTGAAAAATCAGAACATGATTTCTAAACTGCCACCACTCCCTCATTTTCAAGCCCACCTACACAAATCTTATATCAAAACGTTCAGCTATCCCTGCTGCCACTAAACATGTCCACGGCTAAGCCATAGTCCTGATAGTTTTCACAATATGACCATTTGTTTGCAACTCACACCGTCCATTGACATTCATTGAAACTACACTCTAGCCCCCTCCAAATTTGAAGGGCAATTTCTAAACTGCGACCGTGCCTTCATTTTTAATATTTCACAGACATACTATGTATCAAAATCTAGGTCTGGGTCTTGTGATTCTCACAATATAAAGATCTTCGCTGTAGGATGTATAGTTTTTAAAATACGGCCATTTGTTTAGAGGTCATTTCAGGAAATTTTAGCCATTAATCAGAGTGTACTGTTAGTGTTTGTTTTGTTGCCATGGTTACCAAAGCTTCTGTTATACACAGGGGGGGAAGGTGGCTGGAGCATCTCAGCTGATTACAGAGCCCGGGGGAGGGGACAGACACACCATGTACTGATTTATAATAGAGGAATATGATGGGGCAGTTTTGATGGGGTAATTCTGATGGGGCAGTTTTGATGAAGTAGTATTTGGGAAGCATAAACAGGGCATGAGCGTTGCTAGGAAACAGTGGTTGTAAACACAAGATGCTGAGACACCCCAAATGCATGTGACTTCATCTGCTAGACTTGATAATGCTTGTAGACTCCTCCCACAGTTTTTACACTACAGAGACAAGTAATATACCGAAACGTGCGGATTGTTCCCGATTGGTGTGCTATCACTTTGTGGAACGTTTCGCCGAATGGTCCACGAAATATCGTCGTTTTTGCGGCGAAATTGGTCCCATAGGAATGAATGGCAAAATGTTCAAAAGGAAATGTTGCTAGGAAACAGTGGTTGTAAACACAAGATGCTGAGACACCCCAAATGCATGTGACTTCATCTGCTAGACTTGATAATGCTTGTAGACTCCTCCCACATTTTCCACACTACAGAGACAAGTAATATACCGAAACGTGCGGATTTTTCCCGATTGGTGTGCTATTACTTTGTGGAACGTTTCGCCGAATGGTCCACGAAATATCGTCGTTTTTGCGGCAAAATTGGTCCCATAGGAATGAATGGCGAAATGTTCAAAACTAGAGTGGGAGGTGACAAAAGCTGACAACCCCATGATCAGCCAAAACATTATGACCACCCCATGATCAGCCAAAACATTATGACCGCCCCATGTAAAAAAAAAATATTTTTGAAAAAAATAAAAATTAATTTTTGAAAAAAAAAATATTTTTGAAAAAAAAAATATTTTTGAAAAAAACAAAATTCATTTTTGAAAAAAAAAATTTCATTTTTGAAAAAAAAAATTTCATTTTTGAAAAAAAAAATCATTTAAAAAAATCATTTTTGAAAAAACAAAAAAACAAAATCATTTTTGAAAAAACAAAAAAACAAAATCATTTTTGAAAAAAAAAAATCACAAAGCTCTGAGGGGAATTATAGCTCCTCTCACACAGCTCTAAGGACAATTATAGCATTATAGCTCCTCCCACACAACTTGGAGGGAAGTTATAGCTCCTCCAATACAGCTTTGAGGGGAATTATAGCTCCTCCCACACAGCTCAAAGGGGAATTATAGCATTATAGCTTAGCATTATAGCTCCTCCCACACAACTCTGAGGGGAATTATAGTTTCTCCCACACCGCTGTGAGGGGAATTATAGCTCCTCCTACACAGCTCTGAGGGGAATTACAGCTTAGCATTATAGCTCCTCCCACACAGCTGAGGAGAATTAGAGCTCCTCCCACACAACTCTGAGAGGAATTATAGTTTCTTCCACACCGCTGTGAGGGGAATTATAGCTCCTTTTAAACAGCTCTGAGGGGAATTATAGCTTCTCCCACACAACTCTGATGGGAAATGTAGCTTCTCCCACACAGCTCTGAGGGGAAATATAGCTTCTCCCACACAGCTCTAAGGGGAATTATAGCTCCTCCCACACAACACTAAGGGGAATTGTATCTCCTCCCACACAGCTCTGAGGGGAATTATAGCATTATTGCTCCTCCCACACAGCTCAGAGGGGAGTTATAGCTCCTCCCACACAGCTCTGAGGCGAATTATAGCTCTTCGAACAAAGCTCTGAGGAGAATTATAGCTCCTTCCACAAATATCATCATGCCATCTAAAGGAAAGAGATCTAAAGCTGCAAAGATACGCTGGACTAAACTGGATCCGGAGCCCCACAGCAGCATAGTGGATATGGAGGTTTGTGACAGTGAATGTGCCCAGGAGGTACATAGTGAACCTGTGGTGTCATTTTCATGTTCAACTCAGTGTCAAGTTCAAGAGCACAGTGACAGTGTGATGGGCACTTCTGAAAACCATGGCATGCAAGAACCATGTGTACCAAGTGAGATTTCTGTGCAGGCATCATTTCATCAGGGTCATCATGGCTATGGAAGGTTAAGGAACAAACAGTGTACATGCATGGCTCTGACATTTTTGGCATACCACAGTGAGCTTGATGATGTGAGAAAGGGTGATCTTGATCAAATACTGAAGAAGGGCAACAGCTTGTATGGCTCAACAATAAAACAGCTAAAACAAAGAAATGTCTATCAGCATCAACACTTGACAATGGAAGAAGTGCCCCTCAGAGTCAACACTGACAAATATGAGTATAACGTTGTTAAATCTCCAGTGTTATCGGGATGTATGAGAGACACGGTAGACGGTGACAACCAAGGTTGGTTTGTTGACCTCTCCACAAGACTTCAATGCCTCAATGCAGATGTTACACATGCACTTTTTATAGTAGTGCCATATTGCATTGCATTGTTCAGAGACAAGTCTGGGAGATATGGACTGTTTGATTCTCATAGTCGAAATAAGGATGGACTTCCTGCCACTGGAAAAGGAAAAGCTGTTATGATCACTTTTACACATTTGAGTGATATGGGGGCAAGGATTTATAAGTTGTATGAATTGCTCCTTACAGACACCAGAGGCCCTATTGATGGACTGCAGTATGACTTCATGCCAGTCTCATTTCATCGTGCAAGAGGTCTGTCAGATGGTTTGCTGTCCCCACTGGTGCAATCTGACAAACCACATAATGCAAAGCATGTGGAGAACAAAGTGACACAGATGACCAAAGATGTAACACACACTGGATTCCCAGCCAGCAAGCATTCTCCACGGTCAGTTGATGCGAAATCCTCACAGGGCATATGGAAGGACAGTAAGGCATTGTCCAAATTAAATGCACAGAGACGACAAAAACTGAAGACAAGACACAGAAATGAAAGAAGGCGTGATTTCAAGGCTACAAAGATGTCTGTCACCAATAAGAAAAGGACATACATCACCAGCCGATACAGAGCAGATGCTGATTTTAAGTTGAAGCAGAAGCAATATATCATTCGCAAATATGCAACAGATGCCAATTTCAACTTGAAGCAGAAGCAATACATCACCAGAAAATATGCGACAAATGCAGATTTCAACTTGAAACAGAAGCAGTACACCACCAGAAAATATGCGACAAATGCAGATTACAACTTGAAGAAGAAGCAATACATCACCAGAAAATATGCCACAAATGTCGATTTCAAGTTGAAGCAGAAGCAATACATCACCAGAAAATATCATAATGATCCTGCTTTCAGAAAACGTCACTTGCAACATTGCATGAGTTACATGAAAATGAAGCGTCAAACTCAAGCAGATTTTCGCATAACCCATAAGATGCAATGTGCCTTCAAAATAAGAATGAAATACAGACGATGGACTCGTGTCATGCGGGAATGCAGTCAACCAGTGGACAACAGCCTAATGCAGACAGCTATATCCACTTTCCATGAATGCATTAAAGCTGGGCCAACATTTGTGTGCACGATGTGTCATCGCACCCTTTTCCCTAACCAAGTGAAACATTGCATTCACAGCAATTACAAGAAGAATCTACACATTGTTGCTGCCTGTTTGACAGGGAAATATGTCCATGTGTGCAACAATCACTGTCAAGGACCTGAACAATGCACCGTACCAGATGAAAGGACCAAAGAATGGATTTGTCACAACTGTGATTTACATTTAAAAGCAGGACACAAATCATCCATCGCTGTAGCTAACAACATGGAGCTGGCGCCCATTCCCCCAGAGCTCTGCGATTTGAATGTGCTGGAAAGACAACTTTTGGCCAAAATACTGCCATTTGCCAAGATCATCACACTTCCCAAAGGTCGACAGGCAGCTATACATGGCGCTGTAGTGTGTGTGCCATCCGAGGTGGAAACCACGGTCAATACTCTACCAAGATCGCACAGCAAATCCCAGTTACACAGAGTCAAGCTGAAAAGACGTCTGACTTACAAAGGCCACCAGCTGTTTCATTATGTCAACATGGGAAATGTAGTAGCAGGTCTGTCAAAACTCATTGACACACACCCCGACTACAGTGACATTTCAATTAGAGTGGATGAGACAATCGCTGATGATGATGATAATGATGATGGGATGGAACTCGACAGTTGTGACGAAACTGAAATGATGGAGATACTTGAACGCATCGAAAATTGTGATCCATCAGAGGTACAGTCTGCATGTTTACCGGCTGCTTCTGAGCAACAGGAAGGCCATGACCAACAACCTCCCAATGCAGAGGATGAGAAGGATACACTAAGACCTGGAATTGGCCTAGACAGTTGTTTGCAGCCATCTGACCTTGGAGAGGAAGCACTGACACACGGTGATGGAATATTCAGCATTGCACCTGCACAAGGAAACACACCTGTCAGCTTCTTTAAAGTTCCTAGGCTTGAGGCAATGGCTTTCCCTGTTCAGTTCCCTACTGGACAGAATACATTGGACCAGGCAAGACAAGTCAAACTGTCCCCGAGCATGTATTTCAATGCAAGGCTTTTTTGTGTTGATACTCGTTTTGCAAGAGACACAAGCTACCTCTTCTTTGCGCAGTTTGTCACAGAAACACACATAGCCAAAAGCAGCATGTCCATCCAGTTAAGGAAAGGAAAACCCAATACCAGGGATGGACGGAAAATATCCAACAAGCTGCTACAGGACAAGTGTGAGGTTGAGAGGTTGGTGCGAAACCGAGATGCCACAAGGTTCATGCAACCACTGAGAGGGAGTCCAGCTTACTGGGATAAAAATCTGAAGAATTTGCTAGCCATGGTCAGACAATTGGGTAAGCCAACATTTTTTCTTACCTTCTCTGCTGCAGAATTCAGATGGCCAGAGGTAATAACGGCAATAAAGGCACAACAAGGTCAAAAGGTGGATTTTGCGGGGCTAGACTGGGCTGAAAAGTGTGACATTCTTCGAGGCAACCCAGTGACCACCATGCGCATGTTTGACAAACGGGTTGATGCTCTGATGCGAGAGCTGCTGTTGGGTCCTGCACAGCCAATTGGTGAAGTTATCGATTACTTTTACCGGGTTGAATTTCAGGCGAGAGGGAGCCCTCATATACATTGTCTCTGTTGGGTAGCAGGAGCTCATATATTTGGACAAGACAGTGATGACAAGGTGTGTGCCTTTATAGATCATAACATCTCATGCCAGCTGCCTGATGAAGCCAAACAGGCCTTACTTCACAGATTTGTAACAGAACTTCAAATGCACAGCAGATCTCATTCAAAATCATGCAAGAAAGGTAACAGAGTATGCAGATTTGGATTTCCAAAGCCACCTATTAGAAAAACGAGGATAACTTACCCGATGCCAGAAGAACAAGGAGATTGTGCAATGAAACCACAAGCAGCCAAAAACAAACTGAAACCAGTCTGGGATTTGCTTAATAACCCAAAAGTGCAGCTTGAAGACATGTCACAGCTACTGGCACAGTGTGATATGACTTTGAATCAGTACAACTCCTACATTCAGGCATTGACCTCCTCAAGCGTGATTCTAATGAAGCGTGATGTCAAGGACTGCTGGGTGAACAACTATAATCCACATTTGCTGACAGCCTGGAACGCCAACATGGACATCCAGTACATTCTTGATGAGTATGGTTGCATCATGTACATGTTGTCCTACATATCCAAGCCAGAACGGGAGCTGAGTGACTATCTCAAAACAATAGTCAAAGAAATGAGCCCAGAAACAGCGACAGAACGAGAAGAAATGAAAGAGGTTCTTCAGGCTTATTCAAAACACAGAGAGGTCAGCGCCCAGGAGTCTGTGGCCCGTACGTGCAGCCTGAAAATGAAGTCTTGCTCACGTGAGGTTGTTTTTCTGCCAACTGGTGACAACGCACTGAAAATGAGTCTCCCGCTCAGTGCATTGCAGAACAAACCAGCCGATTCTCTTAATGTGTGGATGACGAGTTTTGTCGACAAATACAGAGCCAGACCTGAAACACCAGAGTTTGAGTCCATGTGTCTGGCAGACTTTGCATCCCATTACAGGGTTGTCTATGGCAAGCAGAAGGAAGATGGCAAGCAAAAGGAAGACAGCAAGCGTGTCAGCCTATTGAATGAAATGGGAATGATTCAAAAACGCACGAGAGGGAAGCCTGCAATCATCAGGTACGCACGCTTCTCAGAGAAGAAGGACCCTGAGAACTACTACGGCAGACTACTTAAACTGTACCTCCCCCACCGTTCAGAGTCATCACTGAAAACTGTAAGGTTCCCAACACACCAGGATTTTTACAAAGGCGCCTGTGTGAGCTTACCAGGAGAAGAAGCAATCCAAGCAGTGTCTGCAATTGTTACCAGCAACCAAAAGAAGTTCGAACAACACAACAAAATTGTGGAACAAGTCTTGGATGACTTTGTAAAAAACGGACCTGTTGAAGATGCTTGGAACACCTTTGCCCCAGAAGCTGAGTTGGATAGGTTGGAATGTGTAGAGGAACGCAAAGAAGGGGAGCCACTTCATGAGAATGAACAAGATGATGTTCCGGAGTATACACGTCACAAACAAACAGGTGGAATTGCGCTTACTGTGAAAGCCCCACAAATGTGCCCTGATTTCCTTCGGAAAATGTACAGAAACCTTAACCGGACACAAGCTCAGACATTCTACTCAGTTTGTGACTGGTGCACTAACCGTGTGCGTGGCCTAAATCCTGACCCATTCTATTAATTTGTCACTGGTGGTGCAGGGACAGGCAAATCACACCTGATAAAGTGCATCTATGCTGAGGCGACAAAGATACTCTGTAAACTTACCAGACTACGTGAGGAAGCAGACATATCCATGCCCAGCGTTTTACTAACTGCATTTACAGGAACAGCAGCTTTCAACATTTCAGGCAACACATTGCATTCTCTGCTGAAGTTGCCAAGAAGCTTGAAGCCACCCTACCAAGGACTTGGAAATCTAATAGATGAAGTGAGGGCACAGCTGTCAAATGCGGAGATCATTGTTATTGACGAGGTGTCAATGATTTCAAAGCCCCTGTTTGCCTACATCAACTGGAGATTACAGCAAATCAAAGGCAGTAAGAAACCTTTTGGTGGTATGTCAGTACTAGCAGTAGGAGACTTTTACCAGGTCCCCCCGCTGGGAAAAAGTAAGCCACTCTGCGTGTTTGAGGAAAATACCAATGACGTCTGGAAAGACAACTTTCAGATGATCACGCTGACAGAGATCATGCGACAGAAGGAAGACATTTCATTTGCTGAGCTTTTGAATAGAATCAGAGTCAAGCAGAAGACTGGCACCTTAAGCAATGATGACAAAGCTCTGCTTGCTCAGGCTTTTACAGATCCCACCCACTGCCCTAATGACGTGCTACACATATTTGCCACCAACAAAGAGGTTCACAAACATATTGCTGCAACTGTGTCTGTTCTCCATTCAAACGTCACCAACATAGATGCCGACGATTACAGAAAAGACCCTAAGACAGGAGTGATGCTGAGGCAACACCAACCTTTCAAAGGACACAAAGACAATCTGATTGACACACTGCAAGCAGCTGAAGGTGCCCATATCATGATCACAAGAAACATTGATGTAGAAGACGGGCTTGTTAACGGGACATTTGGCAAGATTGCAAGAATAATCATCCAGACTGAGAATGGTGCTACTACGGTAAACAAGCTTGGGCTTGTGCTGGACAATCCAAATGCAGGACAGAGATACCGTAACAAGTCATCTTGTGATGCTGACAACTTGGTGTACATAGAAAGGGTAGAGGAAAACCTGAGACAGAAAGGAGTTGTTCGCAGGCAGTTCCCCCTGAAGTTGGCTTTTGGATGTACGATTCATAAGTGTCAGGGGATGTCGATACAGTCGGCAGTGGTCTCATTGAAACGGGTCTTCCAACCGGGAATGGCCTATGTTGCTCTGAGTAGAACGACTACACTACAAGGACTGTACATAACTGACTTTGATGAGAAGAAGATCTTTGCTGATCCTGAAATCACAGCTTCCCTGGATTCAATGAAGAATGCATCACTGGAAAGTGTTATGCCCCTCTTAAAGTTTCTACAGACAACAGACAAACAGCAAACATTAACAATTATCCATCACAACACGGAAGGATTACCAGCTCACATTGAAGATATCAAATCTCACCATGAGTTGACACTTGGAGATGTTTTATGTTTCACTGAAACTCATCTCTCAGGCTCTTCTGTTGCTGAAAGTCTCCAGCTGGAGGGCTACAACCTGTTCAAACGCAACAGACACCTCTCGTACACAAACCTTCCTGACATTGCAAGTAAAAGTGGCGGAGGTGTCGCCTTGTATGTCAGAAACCATTTCAAGGCCTATGAAAAGCAGTATCATCACAATGTGACTGACTTGGAGTTCTTGGTTGTCAAACTGGAGTCCCCTGTACAAGCTTTGATCGCTGTCGTTTACAGGCCACCGGATTACAGTATTGGCCAATTCCTTACTAACCTGCTGGGCCTCTTGGAATCTTTGGAAATAATGGATTGCCAACCTATAATACTCTGTGGAGATTTCAATGAAGATTTTCTGTGCAGAGAAAAGAAGCCAATATCTGACCTTCTTCACTCAAGAGGATATACTCAACTGGTCTGGGCAGCCACCACAGAAAAAAACACACTGTTGGATCACATTTACATCTCCAGGGTGCAGCAGTGTCTCCAGTCAGGAGTACTGCACAGTTATTATAGCTACCATTATCCTGTGTATTGTGTTTTGAGCAGTGGTTGTGAACACGCTTAGAGCCTGCATAAACAGGGCATGAGTGTTGCCAGGAAACAGTGGTTGTGAGACAGTGGTCATCAAATAGATAAAGTGGCAATGAGGGTCAGTTTACGTGGCCATAGTTATGTGGGACCATTTACAATTAGCTAAACATCATTCTCTATATTTCATGTTCGGTGTACTTGTTAGACACTGAACTCACTTACTCCCCCCCATCCATCACAGACATCTGTCCTCATCATATAGTAAGAGGAATACCGCGCTGTAGTGCACCCAAAAAGGGTACCTGTTCGTGAAATATTGTGAATGACCAAATAGGGGATAACCAAAATAGTGATGAAAATAACTTAGTGAAAAAAAATTAAAAAAAACTACATAATAACAAAAGCAGCCACTCTATGTGAGATACACACACTAATACAACAATATAACAAATATAGCAGCGCTGTAAATAGGAGTAAATACTAGTACCAGTGTTGAATAGGACTAATTGGTTAGAACCCAAATTAAATAACTAACACAGTTCTTGAAACCTAAATCAATAAGTGTTCACTGGACAGTCCTAACACAGTGAATAAAGTCCAAATAAATGTTGTGAAAATACATAGGCTCAGACCCCATTTTTTTAAAGCAGGAAATGTAAAATAGAAAAAATTCCTCCACCGCACCACGGTGGTAGCTGAAAATAAAATGCGCGCTTACCAAACGGCAAGCACAAGGGGGCTTGCGACCTTAACCCGGTCAGGGCCTTTCATTGGATGGGCTTCTAGGAAACGACATGCCACTTCATACAGCCAAAGGGTGATGATACCACTAGTCCACCAAGTCACAGGAAATCACTCTTCTCATGGAGATTAATAAAAGACTCCTAGCTGGGGGGTTGTTCTCATTTAGGGGTACCCCGGGAAAAGAGAGGGAAACAACATAGCGTAATCCTGGTTTTGAGGTTTATTAAAAGAATTAAAATAACACTTACAGTGTAGCAGATTCAAATAAGCATAAGAAGCCGGCTGGCTAAAACGATCACCCGTCCTACAGACGGTAGATGCAGCACGTCAGCTCGCCCTATCACACTGTCCTCATCACACTCACCCTCTCCTTGCTGTGCTATAGCCTGCTTGCTGATTAGTAAGACAAAGAAACAGCAAGGAGCAAAACTGCAGAGAAACTGAAAATTTGTAAGGGTTTAAAGTATATGCTTTAATGAATTGCCTTGTATCCAAAAAGTTCAAAAAGTTGACTGTTCAAAATGTTAATGTTAATGTTAATGTATAACGGAAATATACCGCCAGTTCGCTTGTGATGCAATATATTGAAATTATATGTACACTGTGTAAACTGTTTTTGACACACTTGATTTTGGGACGCGAGTCCGTCAGGTGCTATGCTTTGGCTGGGGCGGAATAAATCCTGGTAACCCTTAAGTCTGTGTCCGACAAAGTCATTTACCGATATTTCTACCTTCTACATCATTAGCACTTGTGCACTTTTTAAATTTGATCAATCAATTGGTTAGTGTAATGTTTACTATCTTTACTCACTACAAACACTCCACACAGTTACTCTGCCCATCTGCCCAGTTCAACCTTTCCACAGTTACTCCAACCACACAACAGTTACTCCAGGCACTCCCCCCAGTTACTCCGCTCACTCCAGTTGCAGAGGCAAGAACACTTTTCACAATTTCCCCAGAAATTGTACCTTTTCTAGTTAAGTGTTCTTGCATAGCAAGACCACTTACTGTTATCTCACATATATATTATTAAGTGTTCTTGCATAGCAAGACCACTTACTGTTATCTCACATATATATTATTCTTATTATTATAGCCAAATTTACCACCCTAACTCCTCCCACAGTTTTTACACTACATAGACAAGTAATATACCGAAACGTGCGGATTGTTCCCGAATGGTGTGCTATTACTTTGTGGAACGTTTCGCCGAATGGTTCACGAAATATCGTCGTTTTTGCGGCGAAATTGGTCCCATAGGAATGAATGGGGAAACTAGAGTGGGAGATGACAAAAGCTGGAAAATCAGAACATGATTTCTAAACTGCCGACACTCCCTCATTTTCAAGCCCACCTACACAAATCTTATATCAAAACGTTCAGCTATCCCTGCTGCCACTAAACATGTCCACGGCTAAGCCATAGTCCTGATAGTTTTCAAAATATGACCATTTGTTTGCAACTCACGCCGTCCATTGACATTCATTGAAACTACACTCTAGCCCCCTCCAAATTTAAAGGGCAATTTCTAAACTGCGACTGTGCCTTCATTTTTAATATTTCAGAGACATACTATACATCAAAATCTAGGGTCTTGTGATTCTCACAATATAAAGATCTTCGCTGTAGGATGTATAGTTTTTAAAATACGGCCATTTGTTTAGAGGTCATTTCAGGAAATTTTAGCCATTAATCAGAGTGTACTGTTAGTGTTTGTTTTGTTGCCATGGTTACCAAAGCTTCTGTTATACACAGGGGGGAAGGTGGCTGGAGCATCTCAGCTGATTACAGAGCCCGGGGGAGGGGACAGACACACCATGTACTGATTTATAATAGAGGAATATGATAGGGCAGTTTTGATGGGGTAATTCTGATGGGGCAGTTTTGATGAAGCAGTATTTGGGAAGCATAAACAGGGCATGAGCGTTGCTAGGAAACAGTGGTTGTAAACACAAGATGCTGAGACACTCCAAATGCATATGACTTCATCTGCTAGACTTGATAATGCTTGTAGACTCCTCCCACAGTTTTCACACTACAGAGACAAGTAATATACCGAAACGAGCGGATTGTTCCCGATTGGTGTGTTATTACTTTGTGGAATGTTTTGCCGAATGGTCCACGAAATGACGTTTTTGCGGCGAAATTGGTCCCATAGGAATGAATGGCGAAATGTTCAAAACTAGAGTGGGAAGTGACAAAAGCTGACAACCCCATGATCAGCCAAAACATTATGACCACCCCATGATCAGCCAAAACATTATGACCGCCCCATGTAAAAAAAAAAAATATTTTTGAAAAAAAAAAATAATTTTTGAAAAAAGTAAAAAAATAATTTTTGAAAAAAAAAAAAATCATTTTTAAAAAAAAAAAAATATTTTTGAAAAAAAAATTACTTTTAAAAAAAAAATTATTTTTGAAAAAAAAATATATTTTAAAAAAAAAATATTTTTGAAAAAAAAAAATTATTTTTGAAATAAAAAAATTCATTTTTGAAAAAAAAAATTACCTTTGAAAAAAAAAATTACTTTTGAAAAAAAAATCATTTTTGAAGAAAAAAAAAATCATTTTTGATTAAAAAAAATTCATTTTTGAAAAAAAAATTACTTTTGAAAAAAATGTTCAGCTCTTTCAGCGAATGATGGAACTTTTTTACTACTATTTATACTTTTTAAAATATTAAGCTTTTTAACACTTTTCACAGTTACTCAAGCCACTCCACCCCAGAAATTGTACCTTTTCTAGTTCTTATTATTATAGCCAAATTTACCACCCTAACTCCTCCCACAGTTTTTACACTACATAGACAAGTAATATACCGAAACTTGCGGATTGTTCCCGAATGGTGTGCTATTATTTTGTGGAACGTTTCGCCGAATGGTTCACAAAATATCGTTGTTTTTGCGGCAAAATTGGTCCCATAGGAATGAATGGGGAAACTAGAGTGGGAGGTGACAAAAGCTGAAAAATCAGAACATGATTTCTAAACTGCCGCCACTCCCTCATTTTCAAGCCCACCTACATAAATCTTATATCAAAACGTTCAGCTATCCCTGCTGCCACTAAACATGTCCACGGCTAAGCCATAGTCCTGATAGTTTTCACAATATGACCATTTGTTTGCAGCTCATGCCGTCCATTGACATTCATTGAAACTACACTCTAGCCCCTTCAAATCTGAAGGGCAATTTCTAAACTGCGACTGTGCCTCCATTTTTAATATTTCAGAGACATACTATACATCAAAATCTAGGTCTGGGTCTTCTGATTCTCACAATATAAAGATCTTCGCTGTAGGATTTATAGTTTTTGGGAAAAAGCTTTTTGTTTAGAGGTCATTTCAGGAAATTTTAGCCATTAATCAGAGTGTACTGTGTTTGTTTTGTTGCCATGGTTACCAAAGCTTCTGTTATACACAGGGGGGGAGGTGGCTGGAGCATCTCAGCTCTGATTACAGAGCCCGGGGGAGGGGACAGACACACCATGTACTGATTTATAATAGAGGAATATGATGGGGCAGTTTTGATGGGGTAATTCTGATGGGGCAGTTTTGATGGTGGCAATATGATGGGGCAGTTTTGATGGGGCAATTCTGATGGGGCAGTTTTAATGGGGCAATTCTGATGGGGCAGTTTTGATGGGGCAATTCTGATGGGGCAGTTTTGATGGTGGCAATATGATGGGTCAGTTTTGATGGGACAATTCTGATGGGGCAGTTTTGATGGCAGTTTTTGAAAAAAAAAATTATTTTTGAAAAAAAAAATTTCGTTTAAAAAAAAAAAAAATTCATTTTTGAAAAAAAATAATTCATTTTTGAAAAAAAAATATTTTTGAAAAAAAAATATTTTTGAAAAAAAATCATTTTTGAAAAAAAAAATTCATATTTGAAAAAAAATAATTCATTTTTGAAAAAAAAAAAAAACTTTTGAAAAAAATGTTCAGCTCTTTCAGCGAATGATGGAACTTTTTTACTACTATTTATACTTTTTAAAATATTAAGCTTTTTAACACTTTTCACAGTTACTCAAGCCACTCCATCCAGTTACTCCGCCCACTCCAGTTGTAGAGGCAAGAACACTTTCACAATTTCCCCAGAAATTGTACCTTTTCTAGTTAAGTGTTCTTGCATAGCAAGACCACTTATTGTTATCTCACATATATATTATTCTTATTATTATTATAGCCAAATTTACCACCCTAACTCCTCCTACAGTTTTTACACTACATAGACAAGTAATATACCGAAACGTGCGGATTGTTCCCGAATGGTGTGCTATTACTTTGTGGAACGTTTCGCCAAATGGTTCACGAAATATCGTTGTTTTTGCGGCGAAATTGGTCCCATAGGAATGAATGGGGAAACTAGAGTGGGAGGTGAAAAAAGCTGAAAAATCAGAACATGATTTCTAAACTGCCGCCACTCCCTCATTTTCAAGCCCACCTACACAAATCTTATATCAAAACGTTGAGCTATCCCTGCTGCTACTAACCATGTCCACGGCTAAGCCATAGTCCTGATAGTTTTCACAATATGACCATTTGTTTGCAACTCACACCGTCCATTGACATTCATTGAAACTACACTCTAGCTCCTTCAAATTTGAAGGGCAATTTCTAAACTGCGACCGTGCCTTCAATTTTAATATTTCAGAGACATACTATATATCAAAATCTAGGTCTGGGTCTTGTGATTCTCACAATATAAAGATCTTCGCTGTAGGATTTATAGTTTTTAAAATACGGCCATTTGAATTACTGCATAGTTACTACATCTATCATGTTCCTGTGTACTGTGTATGGAGCAGTATTTGTGAAGCATAAACAGGGCATGAGCGTTGCTAGGAAACAGTGGTTGTAAACACAAGATGCTGAGACACCCCAAATGTATGTGACTTCATCTGCTAGACTTGATAATGCTTGTAGACTCCTCCCACAGTTTTTACACTACAGAGACAAGTAATATACCGAAACGTGTGGATTGTTCCCGATTGGTGTGCTATTACTTTGTGGAACGTTTCGCCGAATGGTCCACGAAATATCGTCATTTTTGCGGCGAAATTGGTCCCATAGGAATGAATGGCGAAATGTTCAAAACTAGAGTGGGAGGTGACGAAAGCTGACAACCCCATGATCAGCCAAAACATTATGACCACCCCATGATCAGCCAAAACATTATGACTGCCCCATGTAAAAAAAAAATTATTTTTGAAAAAAAAAAATCATTTTGAAAAAAATAAAAATTAATTTTTGAAAAAAAAATATTTTTGAAAAAAAAAATATTTTTGAAAAAAAAATTATTTTTGAAAAAAATATATATTTTTGAAAAAAAAAATTACTTTTGAAAAAAAAATTTAAAAAAAAATCATTTTTTAAAAAAACAAAATTCATTTTTGAAAAAAAATTCATTTTTGAAAAAAAAATTCATTTTTGAAAAAAAAATCATTAAAAAAAATCATTTTTGAAAAAACAAAAAACAAAATCATTTTTGAAAAAAAAAAAAAATCAAAGCTCTGAGGGGAATTATAGCTCCTCTCACACAGCTCTAAGGACAATTATAGCATTATAGCTCCTCCCACACAGCTTGGAGGGAAGTTATAGCTCCTCCAATACAGCTTTGAGGGGAATTATAGCTCCTCCCACACAGCTCAAAGGGGAATTATAGCATTATAGCTTAGCATTATAGCTCCTCCCACACAGCTCTGAGGAGAATGATAGCTCCTCCCACACAACTCTGAGGGGAATTACAGCTTAGCATTATAGCTCCTCCCACACAGCTCTGAGGAGAATTAGAGCTCCTCCCACACAACTCTGAGAGGAATTATAGTTTCTCCCACACCGCTGTGAGGGGAATTATAGCTCCTTTTAAACAGCTCTGAGGGGAATTATAGCTTCTCCCACACAACTCTGATGGGAAATGTAGCTTCTCCCACACAGCTCTGAGGGGAATTATAGCTTCTCCCACACAGCTCTAAGGGGAATTATAGCTCCTCCCACACAACACTAAGGGGAATTGTATCTCCTCCCACACAGCTCTGAGGGGAATTATAGCATTATTGCTCCTCCCACACAGCTCAGAGGGGAGTTATAGCTCCTCCCACACAGCTCTGAGGCGAATTATAGCTCCTCCTCCAACACAACTCTGAGGGGAATTATAGCTCTTCGAACTAAGCTCTGAGGGGAATTATAGCTCCTTCCACAAATATCATCATGCCATCTAAAGGAAAGAGATCTAAAGCTGCAAAGATACGCTGGACTAAACTGGATCCGGAGCCCCACAGCAGCATAGTGGATATGGAGGTTTGTGACAGTGAATGTGCCCAGGAGGTACATAGTGAACCTGTGGTGTCTTTTTCATGTTCAACTCAGTGTCAAGTTCAAGAGCACAGTGACAGTGTGATGGGCACTTCTGAAAACCATGGCATGCAAGAACCATGTGTACCAAGTGAGATTTCTGTGCAGGCATCATTTCATCAGGGTCATCATGGCTATGGAAGGTTAAGGAACAAACAGTGTACATGCATGGCTCTGACATTTTTGGCATACCACAGTGAGCTTGATGATGTGAGAAAGGGTGATCTTGATCAAATACTGAAGAAGGGCAACAGCTTGTATGGCTCAACAATAAAACAGCTAAAACAAAGAAATGTCTATCAGCATCAGCACTTGACAATGGAAGAAGTGCCCCTCAGAGTCAACACTGACAAATATGAGTATAACGTTGTTAAATCTCCAGTGTTATCGGGATGTATGAGAGACACGGTAGACGGTGACAACCAAGGTTGGTTTGTTGACCTCTCCACAAGACTTCAGTGCCTCAATGCAGATGTTACACATGCACTTTTTATAGTAGTGCCATATTGCATTGCATTGTTCAGAGACAAGTCTGGGAGATATGGACTGTTTGATTCTCATAGTCGAAATAAGGATGGACTTCCTGCCACTGGAAAAGGAAAAGCTGTTATGATCACTTTTACACATTTGAGTGATATGGGGGCAAGGATTTACAAGTTGTATGAATTGCTCCTTACAGACACCAGAGGCCCTATTGATGGACTGCAGTATGACTTCATGCCAGTCTCATTTCATCGTGCAAGACGTCTGTCAGATGGTTTGCTGTCCCCACTGGTGCAATCTGACAAACCACATAATGCAAAGCATGTGGAGAACAAAGTGACACAGATGACCAAAGATGCAACACACACTGGATTCCCAGCCAGCAAGCATTCTCCACGGTCACTTGATGCAAAATCCTCACAGGGCATATGGAAGGACAGTAAGGCATTGTCCAAATTAAATGCACAGAGACGACAAAAACTGAAGACAAGACACAGAAATGAAAGAAGGCGTGATTTCAAGGCTACAAAGATGTCTGTCACCAATAAGAAGAGGACATACATCACCAGCCGATACAGAGCAGATGCTGATTTTAAGTTGAAGCAGAAGCAATATATCATTCGCAAATATGCAACAGATGCCAATTTCAACGTGAAGCAGAAGCAATACATCACCAGAAAATATGCGACAAATGCAGATTTCAAGTTGAAGCAGAAGCAATACATGACCAGAAAATATGCGAAAAATGCAGATTACAACTTGAAGAAGAAGCAATACATCACCAGAAAATATGCGACAAATGCCGATTTCAACTTCAAGCAGAAGCAATACATCACCAGAAAATATCATGATCCTGCTTTCAGAAAACGTCACTTGCAACATTGCATGAGTTACATGAAAATGAAGCGTCACACTCAAGCAGATTTTCGCATAACCCATAAGATGCAATGTGCCTTCAAAATAAGAATGAAATACAGACGATGGACTCGTGTCATGCGGGAATGCAGTCAACCAGTGGACAACAGCCTAATGCAGACAGCTATATCCACTTTCCATGAATGCATTAAAGCTGGGCCAACATTTGTGTGCACGATGTGTCATCGCACCCTTTTCCCTAACCAAATGAAACATTGCATTCACAGCAACTACAAGAAGAATCTACACATTGTTGCTGCCTGTTTGACAGGGAAATATGTCCATGTGTGCAACAATCACTGTCAAGGACCTGAACAATGCACCGTACCAGATGAAAGGACCAAAGAATGGATTTGTCACAACTGTGATTCACATTTAAAAGCAGGACACAAATCATCCATCGCTGTGGCTAACAACATGGAGCTGGCGCCCATTCCCCCAGAGCTCTGCGATTTGAATGTGCTGGAAAGACAACTTTTGGCCAAAATACTGCCATTTGCCAAGATCATCACACTTCCCAAAGGTCGACAGGCAGCTATACATGGCGCTGTAGTGTGTGTGCCATTCGAGGTGGAAACCACGGTCAATACTCTACCAAGATCGCACAGCACATCCCAGTTACACAGAGTGAAGCTGAAAAGACGTCTGACTTACAAAGGCCACCAGCTGTTTCATAATGTCAACATGGGAAATGTAGTAGCAGGTCTGTCAAAACTCATTGACACACACCCCGACTACAGTGACATTTCAATTAGAGTGGATGAGACAATCGCTGATGATGATGATGATAATGATGATGATGATGGGATGGAACTCAACAGTTGTGACGAAACTGAAATGATGGAGATACTTGAACGCATCGAAAATTGTGATCCATCAGAGGTACAGTCTGCATGTTTACCGGCTGCTTCTGAGCAACAGGAAGGCCATGACCAACAACCTCCTAATGCAGAGGATGAGAAGGATACACTAAGACCTGGAATTGGCCTAGACAGTTGTTTGCAGCCATCTGACCTTGGAGAGGAAGCACTGACACACGGTGATGGAATATTCAGCATTGCACCTGCACAAGGAAACACACCTGTCAGCTTCTTTAAAGTTCCTAGGCTTGAGGCAATGGCTTTCCCTGTTCAGTTCCCTACTGGACAGAATACATTGGACCAGGCAAGACAAGTCAAACTGTCCCCGAGCATGTATTTCAATGCAAGGCTTTTTTGTGTTGATACTCGTTTTGCAAGAGACACAAGCTACCTCTTCTTTGCGCAGTTTGTCACAGAAACACACATGGCCAAAAGCAGCATGTCCATCCAGTTAAGGAAAGGAAAACCCAATACCAGGGATGGACGGAAAATATCCAACAAGCTGCTACAGGACAAGTGTGAGGTTGAGAGGTTGGTGCGAAACCGAGATGCCACAAGGTTCATGCAACCACTGAGAGGGAGTCCAGCTTACTGGGATAAAAATCTGAAGAATTTGCTAGCCATGGTCAGACAATTGGGTAAGCCAACATTTTTTCTTACCTTCTCTGCTGCAGAATTCAGATGGCCAGAGGTAATAACGGCAATAAAGGCACAACAAGGTCAAAAGGTGGATTTTGCGGGGCTAGACTGGGCTGAAAAGTGTGACATTCTTCGAGGCAACCCAGTGACCACCATGCGCATGTTTGACAAACGGGTTGATGCTCTGATGCGAGAGCTGCTGTTGGGTCCTGCACAGCCAATTGGTGAAATTATTGATTACTTTTACCGGGTTGAATTTCAGGCGAGAGGGAGCCCTCATATACATTGTCTCTGTTGGGTAGCAGGAGCTCCTATATTTGGACAAGACAGTGATGACAAGGTGTGTGCCTTTATAGATCATAACATCTCATGCCAGCTGCCTGATGAAGCCAAACAGGCCTTACTTCACAGATTTGTAACAGAACTTCAAATGCACAGCAGATCTCATTCAAAATCATGCAAGAAAGGTAACAGAGTATGCAGATTTGGATTTCCAAAGCCACCTATTAGAAAAACGAGGATAACTTACCCGATGCCAGAAGAACAAGGAGATTGTGCAATGAAACCACAAGCAGCCAAAAACAAACTGAAACCAGTCTGGGATTTGCTTAATAACCCAAAAGTGCAGCTTGAAGACATGTCACAGCTACTGGCACAGTGTGATATGACTTTGAATCAGTACAACTCGTACATTCAGGCATTGACCTCCTCAAGCGTGATTCTAATGAAGCGTGATGTCAAGGACTGCTGGGTGAACAACTACAATCCACATTTGCTGACGGCCTGGAACGCCAACATGGACATCCAGTACATTCTTGATGAGTATGGTTGCATCATGTACATGTTGTCCTACATATCCAAGCCAGAACGGGAGCTGAGTGACTATCTCAAAACAATAGTCAAAGAAATGAGCCCAGAAACAGCGACAGAACGAGAAGAAATGAAAGAGGTTCTTCAGGCTTATTCAAAACACAGAGAGGTCAGTGCCCAGGAGTCTGTGGCCCGTACGTGCAGCCTGAAAATGAAGTCTTGCTCACGTGAGGTTGTTTTTCTGCCAACTGGTGACAACGCACTGAAAATGAGTCTCCCGCTCAGTGCATTGCAGAACAAACCAGCCGATTCTCTTAATGTGTGGATGACGAGTTTTGTCGACAAATACAGAGCCAGACCCGAAACACCAGAGTTTGAGTCCATGTGTCTGGCAGACTTTGCATCCCATTACAGGGTTGTCTATGGCAAGCAGAAGGAAGACAGCAAGCGTGTCAGCCTATTGAATGAAATGGGAATGATTCAAAAACGCACGAGAGGGAAGCCTGCAATCATCAGGTACGCACGCTTCTCAGAGAAGAAGGACCCCAAGAACTACTACGGCAGACTGCTTAAACTCTACCTCCCCCACCGTTCAGAGTCATCACTGAAAACTGTAAGGTTCCCAACACACCAGGATTTTTACAAAGGCGCCTGTGTGAGCTTACCAGGAGAAGAAGCAATCCGAGCAGTGTCTGCAATTGTTACCAGCAACCAAAAGAAGTTCGAACAACACAACAAAATTGTGGAACAAGTCTTGGATGACTTTGTAAAAAACGGCCCTGTTGAAGATGCTTGGAACACCTTTGCCCCAGAAGCTGAGTTGGATAGGTTGGAATGTATAGAGGAACGCAAAGAAGGGGAGCCACTTCATGAGAATGAACAAGATGATGTTCCGGAGTATACACGTCACAAACAAACAGGTGGAATTGCGCTTACTGTGAAGGCCCCACAAATGTGCCCTGATTTCCTTCGGAAAATGTACAGAAACCTTAACCGGACACAAGCTCAGACATTCTACTCAGTTTGTGACTGGTGCACTAACCGTGTGCGTGGCCTAAATCCTGACCCATTCTATTACTTTGTCACTGGTGGTGCAGGGACAGGCAAATCACACCTGATAAAGTGCATCTATGCTGAGGCGACAAAGATACTCTGTAAACTTACCAGACTACGTGAGGAAGCAGACATATCCATGCCCAGCGTTTTACTAACTGCATTTACAGGAACAGCAGCTTTCAACATTTCAGGCAACACTTTGCATTCTCTTCTGAAGTTGCCAAGAAGCTTGAAGCCACCCTACCAAGGACTTGGAAATCTAATAGATGAAGTGAGGGCACAGCTGTCAAATGCGGAGATCATTGTTATTGACGAGGTGTCAATGATTTCAAAGCCCCTGTTTGCCTACATCAACTGGAGATTACAGCAAATCAAAGGCAGTAAGAAACCTTTTGGTGGTATGTCAGTACTAGCAGTAGGAGACTTTTACCAGGTCCCCCCGCTGGGAAAAATTAAGCCACTCTGCGTGTTTGAGGAAAATACCAATGACCTCTGGAAAGACAACTTTCAGATGATCACGCTGACAGAGATCATGCGACAGAAGGATGACATTTCATTTGCTGAGCTTTTGAATAGAATCAGAGTCAAGCAGAAGACTGTCACCTTAAGCAATGATGACAAAGCTCTGCTTGCTCAGGCTTTTACAGATCCCACCCACTGCCCTAATGACGTGCTACACATATTTGCCACCAACAAAGAGGTTCACAAACATAATGCTGCAACTGTGTCTGTTCTCCATTCAAACGTCACCAACATAGATGCCGACGATTACAGAAAAGACCCTAAGACAGGAGTGATGCTGAGGCAACACCAACCTTTCAAAGGACACAAAGACAATCCGATTGACACACTGCAAGCAGCTGAAGGTGCCCGTATCATGATCACAAGAAACATTGATGTAGAAGACGGGCTTGTTAACGGGAGATTTGGCAAGATTGCAAGAATAATCATCCAGACTGAGAATGGTACTACTACGGTAAACAAGCTTGGGCTTATGCTGGACAATCCAAATGCAGGACAGAGATACCGTAACAAGTTGTCTTGTGATGCTGACAACTTGGTGTACATAGAAAGGGTAGAGGAAAACCTGAGACAGAAAGGAGTTGTTCGCAGGCAGTTCCCCCTGAAGTTGGCTTTTGCATGTACGATTCATAAGTGTCAGGGGATGTCGATACAGTCAGCAGTGGTCTCATTGAAACGGGTCTTCCAACCGGGAATGGCCTATGTTGCTCTGAGTAGAACAACTACACTGCAAGGACTGTACATAACCGACTTTGATGAGAAGAAGATCTTTGCTGATCCTGAAATCACAGCCTCCCTGGATTCAATGAAGAATGCATCACTGGAAAGTGTTATGCCCCTCTTAAAGTTTCTACAGACAACAGACAAACAGCAAACATTAACAATTATCCATCACAACACGGAAGGATTACCAGCTCACATTGAAGATATCAAATCTCACCATGAGTTGACACTTGGAGATGTTTTATGTTTCACTGAAACTCATCTCTCAGGCTCTTCTGTTGCTGAAAGTCTCCAGCTGGAGGGCTACAACCTGTTCAAACACAACAGACACCTCTCGTACACGAACCTTCCTGACATTGCAAGTAAAAGTGGTGGAGGTGTCGCCTTGTATGTCAGAAACCATTTCAAGGCCTTTGAAAAGCAGTATCATCACAATGTGACTGACTTGGAGTTCTTGGTTGTCAAACTGGAGTCCCCTGTACAAGCTTTGATCGCTGTTGTTTACAGGCCACCGGATTACAGTATTGGCCAATTCCTTACTAACCTGCTGGGCCTCTTGGAATCTTTGGAAATAATGGATTGCCAACCTATAATACTCTGTGGAGATTTCAATGAAGATTTTCTGTGCAGAGAAAAGAAGCCAATATCTGACCTTCTTCATTCAAGAGGATATACCCAACTGGTCTGGGCAGCCACCACAGAAAAAAACACACTGTTGGATCACATTTACATCTCCAGGGTGCAGCACTGTCTCCAGTCAGGAGTACTGCACAGTTATTACAGCTATCATGATCCTGTGTATTGTGTTTTGAACAGTGGTTGTGAACACGCTTAGAGCCGGCATAAACAGGGCATGAGTGATGCCAGGAAACAGTGGTTGTGAGACAGTGGTCATCAAACAGATAATAAAGTGGCAATGAGGGTCAGTTTATGTTATGTGAGTTTTATGTCAGTTTTAGTTATGTGGGACCATTTACAATTAGCTAAAAATCATTCTCTATATTTCATGTTCGGTGTACTTGTTAGACACTGAACTCACTTACTCCCCCCCATCCATCACAGACATCTGTCCTCATCACACTCACCCTCTCCTTCCTGTGCTATAGCCTGCTTGCTGATTAGTAAGACAGATAAAGAAACAGCAAGGAGCAAAACTGCAGAGAAACTGAAAATTTGTAAGGGTTTAAAGTATATGCTTTAATGAATTGCCTTGTATCCAAAAAGTTCAAAAAGTTGACTGTTCAAAATGTTAATACAATGTATAACGGAAATATGCTGCCAGTTCGCTTGTGATGCAATATATTGAAATTATATGTACACTGTAAACTGTTTTTGACACACTTGATTTTGGGACGCGAGTCCGTCAGGTGCTATGCTTTGGCTGGGGCGGAATAAATCCTGGTAACCCTTAAGTCTGTGTCCGACAAAGTCATTTACCGATATTTCTACCTTCTACATCATTAGCACTTGTGCACTTTTTAAATTTGATCAATTGGTTAGCGTAATGTTTACTATCTTTACTCACTACAAACACTCCACACAGTTACTCTCCCCATCTGTCCAGTTCAACCTTTCCACAGTTACTCCAACCACACAAAAGTTACTCCAGCCACTCCCCCCAGTTACTCCGCCCACTCCAGTTGTAGAGGCAAGAACACTTTTCACAATTTCCCCAGAAATTGTAGCTTTTCTAGTTCTTATTATTCTTATTATAGCCAAATTTACCACCCTAACTAACTCCTACAATTTTTACACTACATAGACAAGTAATATACCGAAACGTGCGGATTGTTCCGGAATGGTGTGCTATTATTTTGTGGAACGTTTCGCCGAATGATTCACGAAATATCGTCGTTTTTGCGGCAAAATTGGTCCCATAGGAATGAATGGGGAAACTAGAGTGGGAGGTGACAAAAGCTGAAAAATCAGAACATGATTCTAAATTACGCCACTCCCTCATTTTCAAGCCCACCTACACAAATCTTATATCAAAATGTTCAGCTATCCCTGCTGCCACTAAACATGTCCACGGCTAAGCCATAGTCCTGATAGTTTTCACAATATGACCATTTGTTTGCAACTCACGCCGTCCATTGACATTCATTGAAACTACACTCTAGCCCCTTCAAATTTGAAGGGCAATTTCTAAACTGCGACTGTGCCTCCATTTTTAATATTTCAGAGACATACTATACATCAAAATCTAGGTCTGGGTCTTGTGATTCTCACAATATAAAGATCTTCACTGTAGGATTTATAGTTTTTAAAATACGGCCATTTGAATTACTGCATAGTTACTACATCTATCATAGTCCTGTCTATTGTGTATTGAGTAGTATTTGTGAAGCATAAACAGGGCATGAGCGTTGCTAGGAAACAGTGGTTGTAAACACAAGATGCTGAGACCCAGCAACTGCATGTGGTCTGGTCATACCTTCATCTGCGAGGCTTGATAATGCTTGTAGACTCCTCCCACAGTTTTTACACTACAGAGACAAGTAATATACCGAAACGTGCGGATTGTTCCCGATTGGTGTGATATTACTTTGTGGAATGTTTCACCGAATGGTTCACGAAATATCATAGTTTTTGCGGTGAAAATGGTCACATAGGAATGAATGACAAAATGTTCAATGTCATTTAATTGGTGCGCTATTACTTTGTGGAACTTTGTGAAAAGCTGAAATATAATAGTGTGAATCCGGCCTCAATGTCATTTAATTGGTGTGCTATTACTTTTTTGAACGTTTCGCCGAATGGTTCACGAAATATCGCCGTTTTTGCGTTGAAATTGGTCCCGTAGGAATGAATGGCAAAATGTTCAAAACTAGAGTGGGAGGTGACAAAAGCTGACAACCCCATGATCAGCCAAAACATTATGACCGCCCCATGAAAAAAAAATTATTTTGTGGAACGTTTCACAGAATGGTTCACAAAATATTGTCGTTTTTGCGGCGAAATTGGTCCCATAGGAATGAATGGTGAAATGTTAAAAACTAGAGTGGGAGGTGACAAAAGCTGACAACCTCATGATCAGCCAAAACATTATGACCGCCCCATGAAAAAAAATATATTTTTGAAAAAAAATAAATAATTTTTGAAAAAAAAAATCATTTTTGAAAAAAAAATAAATTTTTGAAAAAAAAATAAATTTTTGAAAAAAAAATTCATTTTTGAAAAAAAAATCATTTTTGAAAAAAAAAATATTTTTGAGAAAAAATCATTTTTGAAAAAAAAAAATTCATTTTTGAAAAAAAAAAAAAATTAATTTTTGGAAAAAAAAATCATTTTTGAAAAAAAAAAAACTTTTGAAAAAAATGTTCGGCTCTTTCAGCTAATGATGGGACTTCAACTTTTTTACTACTATTTATACTTTTTAAAATATTAAGCTTTTTAACACTTTTCACAGTTACTCCGCCCACTCCAGTTGTAGAGGCAAGAACACTTTTCACAATTTCCCCAGAAATTGTAGCTTTTCTAGTTAAGTGTTCTTGCATAGCAAGACCACTTATTGTTATCTCACATATATATTATTAAGTGTTCTTGCATAGCAAGACCACTTACTGTTATCTCACATATATATTATTCTTATTATTATAGCCAAATTTACCACCCTAACCCCTCCCACAGTTTTTACACTACATAGACAAGTAATATACCGAAACGTGCGGATTGTTCCCGAATGGTGTGCTATTACTTTGTGGAACGTTTCGCCGAATGGTTCACAAAATATCGTCGTTTTTGCGGCAAAATTGGTCCCATAGGAATGAATGGGGAAACTAGAGTGGGAGATGACAAAAGCTGGAAAATCAGAACATGATTTCTAAACTGCCGCCACTCCCTCATTTTCAAGCCCACCTACACAAATCTTATATCAAAACGTTCAGCTATCCCTGCTGCCACTAAACATGTCCACGGCTAAGCCATAGTCCTGATAGTTTTCACAATATGACCATTTGTTTGCAACTCACGCCGTCCATTGACATTCATTGAAACTACACTCTAGCCCCTTCAAATTTGAAGGGCAATTTCTAAACTGCGACCGTGACTTCAATTTTAATATTTCAGAGACATACTATGTATCAAAATCTAGGTCTGGGTCTTGTGATTCTCACAATATAAAGATCTTCGCTGTAGGATGTATAGTTTTTAAAATACGGCCATTTGTTTAGAGGTCATTTCAGGAAATTTTAGCCATTAATCAGCGTGTACTGTTAGTGTTTGTTTTGTTGCCATGGTTACCAAAGCTTCTGTTATACACAGGGGGGAGGTGGCTGGAGCATCTCAGCTCTGATTACAGAGCCCGGGGGAGGGGACAGACACACCATGTACTGATTTATAATAGAGGAATATGATGGGGCAGTTTTGATGGGGTAATTCTGATGGGGCAGTTTTGATGAAGTATTATTTGGGAAGCATATACAGGGCATAAGCGTTGCTAGGAAACAGTGGTTGTAAACACAAGATGCTGAGACACCCCAAATGCATGTGACTTCATCTGCTAGACTTGATAATGCTTGTAGACTCCTCCCACAGTTTTTACACTACAGAGACAAGTAATATACCGAAACGAGCGGATTGTTCCCGATTGGTGTGTTATTACTTTGTGGTTCACGAAATATCGTCGTTTTTGCGGCAATATTGGTCCCATAGGAATGAATGGTGAAATGTTCAATGTCATTTAATTGGTGTCCTATTACCTTGTGGAAATTTGTGAAAAGCTGAAAAATACCAGTGTGAATCCGGCCTCAATGTCATTTAATTGGTGTGATATTACTTTGTGGAACGTTTCGCCGAATGGTTCACGAAATATCGTTGTTTTTGCGGTGAAATTGGTCCCATAGGAATGAATGGCGAAATGTTCAAAACTAGAGTGGGAGGTGACAAAAGCTGACAACCCCATGATCTGCCAAAACATTATGACCGCCCCATGAAAAAAAAAAATTATTTTTGAAAAAAAAAAAAAATTCATTTTTGAAAAAAAAAAAAATTCATTTTTGAAAAAAAAAAATATTTTTGAAACAATAAAAAAAATATTTTTTGAAAAAAAAATCAATTAAAAAAAAAATATTTTTGAAACAATAAAAAAATATTTTTTGAAAAAAAATATATTTTTTTGAAAAAATCAAAAAAATCATTTTTGAAAAAAAAAATCATTTATGAAAAAAAAATTTAAAAAAAAAATTCATAATTTTTGAAAAAAAAAATAATTTTTGAAAAAAAAAATTATTTTGAACAAAAAAAATATTTTGAACAAAAAAGATTTTTGAAAAAAAAAAAATTGAGAAAAAATTTATTTTTGAAAAAAAAAATATTTTTGAAAAAATAAAAAAAATAATTTTTGAAAAAAAAAATCATTTAAAAAAAAAATAAATTTAAAAAAAAAAATCATTTTTGAAAAAAATGTTCAGCTCTTTCAGCTAATGATGGGACTTCAACTGTTTTACTACTATTTATACTTTTTAAAATATTAAGCTTTTTAACACTTTTCACAGTTACTCCAGCCACTCCAACCACACAACAGTTACTCAAGCCACTCCACCCAGTTACTCCGCCCACTCCAGTTGTAGAGGCAAGAACACTTTCACAATTTCCCCAGAAATTGTAGCTTTTCTAGTTAAGTGTTCTTGCATAGCAAGACCACTTACTGTTATCTCACATATATATTATTCTTATTATTATAGCCAAATTTACCACCCTAACTCCTCCCACAGTTTTTACACTACATAGACAAGTAATATACCGAAACGTGCGGATTGTTCCCGAATGGTGTGCTATTACTTTGTGGAACGTTTCGCCGAACGGTTCACGAAAGATCGTCGTTTTTGCGGCGAAATTGGTCTCATAGGAATGAATGGGGAAACTAGAGTGGGAGATGACAAAAGCTGGAAAATCAGAACATGATTTCTAAACTGCCGCCACTCCCTCATTTTCAAGCCCACCTACACAAATCTTATATCAAAACGTTCAGCTATCCCTGCTGCCACTAAACATGTCCACGGCTAAGCCATAGTCCCGATAGTTTTCACAATATGACCATTTGTTTGCAACTCATGCCGTCCATTGACATTCATTGAAACTACACTCTAGCCCCCTCCAAATTTGAAGGGCAATTTCTAAACTGCGACTGTGCCTTCATTTTTAATATTTCAGAGACATACTATACATCAAAATCTAGGTCTGGGTCTTGTGATTCTCACAATATAAAGATCTTCGCTGTAGGATGTATAGTTTTTAAAATACGGCCATTTGTTTAGAGGTCATTTCAGGAAATTTTAGCCATTAATCAGAGTGTACTGTTAGTGTTTGTTTTGTTGCCATGGTTACCAAAGCTTCTGTTATACACAGGGGGGAGGTGGCTGGAGCATCTCAGCTGATTACAGAGACCGGGGGAGGGGACAGACACACCATGTACTGATTTATAATAGAGGAATATGATGGGGCAGTTTTGATGGGGTAATTCTGATGGGGCAGTTTTGATGAAGTAGTATTTGGGAAGCATAAACAGGGCATGAGCGTTGCTAGGAAACAGTGGTTGTAAACACAAGATGCTGAGACACCCCAAATGCATGTGACTTCATCTGCTAGACTTGATAATGCTTGTAGACTCCTCCCACAGTTTTTACACTACAGAGACAAGTAATATACTGAAACAAGCGGATTGTTCCCGATTGGTGTGTTATTACTTTGTGGAATGTTTCGCCGAATGGTCCACGAAATGATGTTTTTGCAGCGAAATTGGTCCCATAGGAATGAATGGCGAAATGTTCAAAACTAGAGTGGGAAGTGACAAAAGCTGACAACCCCATGATCAGCCAAAACATTATGACCACCCCATGATCAGCCAAAACATTATGACCGCCCCATGTAAAAAAAAATATATTTTTGAAAAAAAAAAAAAAATTTTTGAAAAAAAAAAAATAATAATTTTTGAAAAAAAAAAAAAAAATCATTTTTGAAAAAAAAAAAAATATTTTTGAAAAAAAAAATTATTTTTGAAAAAAAAAAAATATCTTTGAAAAAAAAATTACTTTTAAAAAAAAATTATTTTTGAAAAAAAAATTACTTTAAAAAAAAAATAATTTCGAAAAAAAAATTATTTTTGAAATAAAAAAATTCATTTTTGAAAAAAAAAATTACCTTTGAAAAAAAAAATTACTTTTGAAAAAAAAATCATTTTTGAAGAAAAAAAATTCATTTTTGAAAAAAAAAATTACTTTTGAAAAAAATGTTCAGCTCTTTCAGCGAATGATGGAACTTTTTTACTACTATTTATATTTTTAAAATATTAAGCTTTTTAACACTTTTCACAGTTACTCAAGCCACTCCACCCCACCCAGTTACTCCGCCCACTCCAGTTGTAGAGGCAAGAACACTTTCACAATTTCCCCAGAAATTGTACCTTTTCTAGTTAAGTGTTCTTGCATAGCAAGACCACTTATTGTTATCTCACATATATATTATTCTTATTATTATAGCCAAATTTACCACCCTAACTCCTCCCACAGTTTTTACACTACATAGACAAGTAATATACCGAAACGTGCGGATTGTTCCCGAATGGTGTGCTATTACTTTGTGGAACGTTTCGCCGAATGGTTCACGAAATATCGTCGTTTTTGCGGCGAAATTGGTCCCATAGGAATGAATGGGGAAACTAGAGTGGGAGATGACAAAAGCTGGAAAATCAGAACATGATTTCTAAACTGCCGCCACTCCCTCATTTTCAAGCCCACCTACACAAATCTTATATCAAAACGTTCAGCTATCCCTGCTGCCACTAAACATGTCCACGGCTAAGCCATAGTCCTGATAGTTTTCACAATATGACCATTTGTTTGCAACTCACACCGTCCATTGACATTCATTGAAACTACACTCTAGCCCCTTCAAATTTGAAGGGCAATTTCTAAACTGCGACTGTGCCTCCATTTTTAATATTTCAGAGACATACTATACATCAAAATCTAGGTCTGGGTCTTGTGATTCTCACAATATAAAGATCTTCGCTGTAGGATGTATAGTTTTTAAAATACGGCCATTTGTTTAGAGGTCATTTCAGGAAATTTTAGCCATTAATCAGAGTGTACTGTTAGTGTTTGTTTTTGTTGCCATGGTTACCAAAGCTTCTGTTATACACAGGGGGGGAGGTGGCTGGAGCATCTCAGCTCTGATTACAGAGCCCGGGGGAGGGGACAGACACACCATGTACTGATTTATAATAGAGGAATATGATGGGGCAGTTTTGATGGAGTAATTCTGATGGGGCAGATTTGATGAAGCAGTATTTGGGAAGCATAAACAGGGCATGAGCGTTGCTAGGAAACAGTGGTTGTAAACACAAGATGCTGAGACACCCCAAATGCATGTGACTTCATCTGCTAGACTTGATAATGCTTGTAGACTCCTCCCACAGTTTTTACACTACAGAGACAAGTAATATACCGAAACGAGCGGATTGTTCCCGATTGGTGTGTTATTACTTTGTGGAACTTTTTTCGCCGAATGGTCCACGAAATGACGTTTTTGCAACGAAATTTTTCCCATAGGAATGAATGGCGAAATGTTCAAAACTAGAGTGGGAGGTGACAAAAGCTGACAACCCCATGATCAGCCAAAACATTATGACCACCCCATGTAAAAAAAAAAAATATTTTTGAAAAAAAAAAATTCATTTTTGAAAAAAAAAATATATTATTGAGAAAAAAAAAAATATTTTTGAAAAAAAAAAAAAATATTTTTGAAAAAAAAAATTTATTTTAAAGAAAAAAAAAATTTTGAACCAAAAAAATTCATTTTTGAAAATAAAATTATTTTTGAAAAAAATTTTCAGCTCTTTCAGCTAATGATGGGACTTCAACTGTTTTACTACTATTTATACTTTTTAAAATACTAAGCTTTTTAACACTTTTCACAGTTACTCCGCCCACTGCACCCAGTTACTCCGCCCACTCCAGTTGTAGAGGCAAGAACACTTTCACAATTTCCCCAGAAATTGTACCTTTTCTAGTTATTATTATTATTATTATAGCCAAATTTACCACCCTAACTCCTCCCACAGTTTTTACACTACATAGACAAGTAATATACCGAAACGTGCGGATTGTTCCCGAATGGTGTGCTATTATTTTGTGGAACGTTTCGCCGAATGTTTCACGAAATATCGTCGTTTTTGCGGCGAAATTGGTCCCATAGGAATGAATGGGGAAGCTAGAGTGGGAGGTGACAAAAACTGAAAAATCAGAACATGATTTCTAAACTGCCACCACTCCCTCATTTTCAAGCCCACCTACACAAATATTATATCAAAACGTTCAGCTATCCCTGCTGCCACTAAACATGTCCATGGATAAGCCATAGTCCTGATAGTTTTCACAATATGACCATTTGTTTGCAACTCACGCCGTCCATTGACATTCATTGAAACTACACTCTAGCCCCTTCAAATTTGAAGGGCAATTTCTAAACTGCGACCGTGCCTCCATTTTTAATATTTCAGAGACATACTATATATCAAAATCTAGGTCTGGGTCTTGTGATTCTCACAATATAAAGATCTTCGCTGTAGGATTTATAGTTTTTGAGAAAAAGCTTTTTGTTTAGAGGTCATTTCAGGAAATTTTAGCCATTAATCAGAGTGTACTGTTAGTGTTTGTTTTGTTGCCATGGTTACCAAAGCTTCTGTTATACACAGGGGGGGAGGTGGCTGGAGCATCTCAGCTCTGATTACAGAGCCCGGGGGAGGGGACAGACACACCATGTACTGATTTATAATAGAGGAATATGATGGGGCAGTTTTGATGGGGTAATTCTGATGGGGCAGTTTTGATGAAGTAGTATTTGGGAAGCATAAACAGGGCATGAGTGTTGCTAGGAAACAGTGGTTGTAAACACAAGATGCTGAGACACCCCAAATGCATGTGACTTCATCTGCTAGATTTGATAATGCTTGTAGACTCCTCCCACAGTTTTTACACTACAGAGACAAGTAATATACCGAAACGAGCGGATTGTTCCCGATTGGTGTGTTATTACTTTGTGGAATATTTCGCCGAATGGTCCACGAAATATCGAGGTTTTTTGCGGCAATATTGGTCCCATAGGAATGAATTGCGAAATGTTCAATGTCATTTAATTGGTGTCCTATTACCTTGTGGAACTTTGTGAAAAGCTGAAAAATACCAGTGTGAATCCGGCCTCAATGTCATTTAATTGGTGTGCTATTACTTTGTGGAACGTTTCGCCGAATGGTTCACGAAATATCGTCGTTTTTGCGGTGAAATTGGTCCCATAGGAATGAATGGTGAAATGTTCAAAACTAGAGCGGGAGGTGACAAAAGCTGACAACCCCATGATCAGCTGAAACATTATGACCGCCCCATGAAAAAAAAAATATTTTTGAAAAAAAAAATTATTTTTGAAAAAAAAAATTACTTTAAAAAAAAAAATAATCTCGAAAAAAAAATCATTTTTGAAAAAAAAAAATCATTTTTGAAGAAAAAAAAATCATTTTTGAAGAAAAAAAATCCATTTTTGAAAAAAAAAAATTCATTTTTGAAAAAAAAAAATTACTTTTGAAAAAAATGTTCAGCTCTTTCAGCTAATGATGGAACTTTTTTACTACTATTTATACTTTTTAAAATATTAAGCTTTTTAACACTTTTCACAGTTACTCAAGCCACTCCACCCCACCCAGTTACTCCGCCCACTCCAGTTGTAGAGGCAAGAACACTTTCACAATTTCCCCAGAAATTGTAGCTTTTCTAGTTCTTATTATTATTATAGCCAAATTTACCACCCTAACTCCTCCCACAGTTTTTACACTACATAGACAAGTAATATACCGAAACGTGCGGATTGTTCCCGAATGGTGTGCTATTATTTTGTGGAACGTTTCGCCGAATGGTTCACGAAATATCGTTGTTTTTGCGGCGAAATTGGTCCCATAGGAATGAATGGGGAAACTAGAGTGGGAGGTGACAAAAGCTACAGAGCCCGGGGGAGGGGACAGACACACCATGTACTGATTTATAATAGAGGAATATGATGGGGCAGTTTTGATGGGGTAATTCTGATGGGGCAGTTTTGATGAAGTAGTATTTGGGAAGCATAAACAGGGCATGAGCGTTGCTAGGAAACAGTGGTTGTAAACACAAGATGCTGAGACACCCCAAATGCATGTGACTTCATCTGCTAGACTTGATAATGCTTGTAGACTCCTCCCACAGTTTTTACACTACAGAGACAAGTAATATACCGAAACGAGCGGATTGTTCCCGATTGGTGTGTTATTACTTTGTGGAATGTTTCGCCGAATGGTCCACGAAATGACGTTTTTGCGGCGAAATTGGTCCCATAGGAATGAATGGCGAAATGTTCAAAACTAGAGTGGGAGGTGACAAAAGCTGACAACCCCATGATCAGCCAAAACATTATGACCACCCCATGATCAGCCAAAACATTATGACCGCCCCATGTAAAAAAAAAAATATTTTTGAAAAAAAAAAATAATTTTTGAAAAAAATAAAAAAATAATTTTTGAAAAAAAAAAAAAATCATTTTTGAAAAAAAAAAAATATTTTTGAAAAAAAAAATATTTTTGAAAAAAAAAATATTTTTGAAAACAAAATTACTTTTAAAAAAAAAAATATTTTTGAAAAAAAAAATATATTTGAAAAAAAAAATCATTTTTGAAAAAAAAAATTACTTTTGAAAAAAATGTTCAGCTCTTTCAGCGAATGATGGAACTTTTTTACTACTATTTATACTTTTTAAAATATTAAGCTTTTTAACACTTTTCACAGTTACTCAAGCCACTCCACCCCACCCAGTTACTCTGCCCACTCCAGTTGTAGAGGCAAGAACACTTTCACAATTTCCCCAGAAATTGTACCTTTTCTAGTTAAGTGTTCTTGCATAGCAAGACCACTTACTGTTATCTCACATATATATTATTCTTATTATTATAGCCAAATTTACCACCCTAACTCCTCCCACAGTTTTTACACTACATAGACAAGTAATATACCGAAACGTGCGGATTGTTCCCGAATGGTGTGCTATTACTTTGTGGAACGTTTCGCCGAATGGTTCACGAAATATCGTCATTTTTGCGGCGAAATTGGTCCCATAGGAATGAATGGGGAAACTAGAGTGGGAGATGACAAAAGCTGGAAAATCAGAACATGATTTCTAAACTGCCGCCACTCCCTCATTTTCAAGCCCACCTACACAAATCTTATATCAAAACGTTCAGCTATCCCTGCTGCCACTAAACATGTCCACGGCTAAGCCATAGTCCTGATAGTTTTCACAATATGACCATTTGTTTGCAACTCACGCCGTCCATTGACATTCATTGAAACTACACTCTAGCCCCCTCCAAATTTGAAGGGCAATTTCTAAACTGCGACTGTGCCTTCATTTTTAATATTTCAGAGACATACTATACATCAAAATCTAGGTCTGGGTCTTGTGATTCTCACAATATAAAGATCTTCGCTGTAGGATGTATAGTTTTTAAAATACGGCCATTTGTTTAGAGGTCATTTCAGGAAATTTTAGCCATTAATCAGAGTGTACTGTTAGTGTTTGTTTTGTTGCCATGGTTACCAAAGCTTCTGTTATACACAGGGGGGGAGGTGGCTGGAGCATCTCAGCTGATTACAGAGCCCGGGGGAGGGGACAGACACACCATGTACTGATTTATAATAGAGGAATATGATGGGGCAGTTTTGATGGGGTAATTCTGATGGGGCAGTTTTGATGAAGCAGTATTTGGGAAGCATAAACAGGGCATGAGCGTTGCTAGGAAACAGTGGTTGTAAACACAAGATGCTGAGACACTCCAAATGCATGTGACTTCATCTGCTAGACTTGATAATGCTTGTAGACTCCTCCCACAGTTTTCACACTACAGAGACAAATAATATACTGAAACGAGCGGATTGTTCCCGATTGGTGTGTTATTACTTTGTGGAATGTTTTGCCGAATGGTCCACGAAATGACGTTTTTGCGGCGAAATTGGTCCCATAGGAATGAATGGCGAAATGTTCAAAACTAGAGTGGGAAGTGACAAAAGCTGACAACCCCATGATCAGCCAAAACATTATGACCACCCCATGATCAGCCAAAACATTATGACCGCCCCATGTAAAAAAAAAAATATTTTTGAAAAAAAAAAAAAAATTTTGAAAAAAGTAAAAAAATAATTTTTGAAAAAAAAAAAAAAATATTTTTGAAAAAAAAAAAAAAATATTTTTGAAAAAAAAATTTCTTTTAAAAAAAAAATTATTTTTGAAAAAAAAATATATTTGAAAAAAAAAAATATTTTTGAAAAAAAAAAATTATTTTTGAAAAAAAAATTACTTTAAAAAAAAAATAATTTCGAAAAAAAAATTATTTTTGAAATAAAAAAATTCATTTTTGAAAAAAAAAATTACCTTTGAAAAAAAAAATTACTTTTGAAAAAAAAATCATTTTTGAAGAAAAAAAAATCATTTTTGATTAAAAAAAATTCATTTTTGAAAAAAAAAATTACTTTTGAAAAAAATGTTCAGCTCTTTCAGCGAATGATGGAACTTTTTTACTACTATTTATACTTTTTAAAATATTAAGCTTTTTAACACTTTTCACAGTTACTCAAGCCACTCCACCCCACCCAGTTACTCCGCCCACTCCAGTTGTAGAGGCAAGAACACTTTCACAATTTCCCCAGAAATTGTACCTTTTCTAGTTATTATTATTATTATAGCCAAATTTACCACCCTAACTCCTCCCACAGTTTTTACACTACATAGACAAGTAATATACCGAAACGTGCGGATTGTTCCCGAATGGTGTGCTATTACTTTGTGGAACGTTTCGCCAAATGGTTCACGAAATATCATCATTTTTGCGGCGAAATTGATCCCATAGGAATGAATGGGGAGACTAGAGTGGGAGGTGACAAAAGCTGAAAAATCAGAACATGATTTCTAAACTGCCGCCACTCCCTCATTTTCAAGCCCACCTACACAAATCTTATATCAAAACGTTCAGCTATCCCTGCTGCCACTAAACATGTCCACGGCTAAGCCATAGTCCTGATAGTTTTCACAATATGACCATTTGTTTGCAACTCACGCCGTCCATTGACATTTATTGAAACTACACTCTAGCCCCTTCAAATTTGAAGGGCAATTTCTAAACTGCGATCGTGCCTCCATTTTTAATATTTCAGAGACATACTATGTATCAAAATCTAGGTCTGGGTCTTGTGATTCTCACAATATAAAGATCTTCGCTGTAGGATTTATAGTTTTTAAAATACGGCCATTTGAATTACTGCACACTTACTACAGCTATCACGGTCCTGTGTATTGTGTATTGAGCAGTATTTGTGAAGCATAAACAGGGCATGAGCGTTGCTAGGAAACAGTGGTTGTAAACACAAGATGCTGAGACCCCCCAAATGCATGTGGTCATACCTTCATCTGCTAGACTTGATAATGCTTGTAGACTCCTCCCACAGTTTTTCACTACAAAGACAAGTAATATACCAAAACGTGCGGATTGTTCCCGATTGGTGTGCTATTACTTTGTGGAATGTTTCGCCGAATGGTTCACGAAATATCGTAGTTTTTGCGGCGAAATTGGTCCCATAGGAATGAATGGCGAAATATTCAATGTCATTTAATTGGTGTGCTATTACCTTGTGGAACTTTGTGAAAAGCTGAAATATACCAGTGTGAATCCGGAATCAATGTCATTTAATTGGTGTGCTATTACTTTGTGGAACGTTTCGCCGAATGGTTCACGAAATATCGTCGTTTTTGCGACGAAATTGGTCCCATAGGAATGAATGGCGAAATGTTCAAAACTAGAGTGGGAGGTGACAAAAGCTGACAACCCCATGATCAGCCAAAACATTATGACCACCCCATGATCAGAAAAAACATTATGACCGCCCCATAAAAAAAAAAATAACTTTTGAAAAAAATGTTCAGCTCTTTCAGCTAATGATGGGACTTCAACTTTTTTACTACTATTTATACTTTTTAAAATATTAAGCTTTTTAACACTTTTCACAGTTACACAAGCCACTCCACCCAGTTACTCCGCCCACCAGAAATTGTAGCTTTTCTAGTTATTATTATTATAGCCAAATTTACCACCCTAACTCCTCCCACATTTTTTACACTACATAGACAAGTAATATACCGAAACGTGCGGATTGTTCCTGAATGGTGTGCTATTACTTTGTGGAACATTTCGCCGAATGGTTCATGAAATATCTTGGTTTTTGCGGCAAAATTGGTCCCATAGGGAATGAATGGGGAAATGTTCAAAACTAGAGTGGGAGGTGACAAAAGCTGACAACCCCATGATCATACCACCCTAACTCCTCCCACAGCTTTTAAACTACATAGACAGTAATATACCAAAGGTGCGGATTGTTCCCGATTGGTGTGCTATTACTTTGTGGAACGTTTCGCTGAATTTTTCACGAAATATCGTAGTTTTTGCGGATAATTGGTCCCATATTAATGAATGGCGAAATGTTCAATGTCATTTAATTGGTGTGCTATTACCTTGTAAAGCTGAAAAATACCAGTGTGAATCCGGAATCAATGTCATTTAATTGGTGTGCTATTACTTTGTGGAACGTTTCGCCAAATTTTTCACGAAATATCGTAGTTTTTGCGGAAAATTGGTCCCATAGGAATGAATGGCGAAATGTTCAATGTCATTTAATTGGAGTGCTGTTACCTTGTGGAACTTTGTAAAAAGCTGAAAAATACCAGTGTGAATCCGGCCTCAATGTCATTTAATTGGTGTGCTATTACTTTGTGGAACGTTTCGCCGAATGAATGGCGAAATGTTCAAAACTAGAGTGGGAGGTGACAAAAGCTGACAACCCCATGATCAGCCAAAACATTATGACCGCCCCATGAAAAAAAAAAAATATTTTTGAAAAAAAAAAAATTCATTTTTGAAAAAAAAAAAAAAAATCATTTTTGAAAAAAAAAATTATTTTTGAAAAAAAAATTATTTTTGAAAAAAAAATTATTTTTGAAAAAAAAAAAAATATATTTTTGAAAAAATACAAAAAAAGTTATTTTTGAAAAAAAAATTATTTAAAAAAAAAAAAAAAAATTTTGAAAAAAAAAATTGAGAAAAAAAAATTATTTTTGAAAAAAAACAAAATTCATTTTTGAAAAAAAAAAAACTTTTGAAAAAAATGTTCAGCTCTTTCAGCTAATGATGGGACTTCAACTTTTTTACTACTATTTATACTTTTTAAAATATTAAGCTTTTTAACACTTTTCACAGTTACTCCAGCCACTCCAACCACACAACAGTTACTCAAGCCACTCCACCCAGTTACTCCGCCCACTCCAGTTGTAGAGGCAAGAACACTTTTCACAATTTCCCCAGAAATTGTAGCTTTTCTAGTATAAAAATATAGTATTATTGTAACAAATGTTAAAATTCCATAAGATTAAAAAAGCATAGCATTAAAGAAATAGTGCTGTAATATGATACAATTGTCTTAAACACCTCCTATCATACTTATATAAAATAAGCTTGAGGTGTACAGGTTGCTCAATCTTTCAAGGGTTGACGCATTTTGCTGGATTGCGTAGCTTTTTCAAGACCCATAGGTTGAGTATCATACTCTGCATAGTGTAACAAATACATTTAAATAGCATATATTTACAGTATATTCACAATTATTTTGTAGCTATAATATTTGATCGACATAGCCCTATAGCATATTGGAAGCATCAAAAATGTCTGTGGGGCAGACATAGGTGCTATTGCTCCTTGGTTATGACCTATGGCATGTAGGCCAATAAGCCAAAAACAGCCCTAACAAAAAGGAGAAGGTAGCAATCACATATACATATATGTACCTCCCTATATAGATGTCCAAAAGGATTTCCCAAAAAGGATTTATATATGTATACACATACCTACTTGTTAAGTGGCTAATTATATGTGGTTCCCAGGGGTATCCTTAGAACATGTAGAAGTTGACAGTGCATACACACCCGCATAGATTATATGTGAGCATAAAGCCTCATAGATCTAAAAGAAATATATGTTTGGGGGAAATAAACTTAAAGTGAAATTCCACCCCAAAAAAAAAAAAAAATAGTAATGTGGTAAAAAAAAAAACATTTGGAGAATTTTTTTTTTTTACTCACCTCTAAATGCCTGTTGCTAGAGGGTCCCTCGTAGTCTGCCTCCTTCGGTGCCTGGGCTCCTGATGTCACTTTCCTCAGCGCAGGAAGGGAGATCGCCTCTCCAACCTCCCTCATGTCAATCATCTGGGACACGTGAACGGTCCCAGATGATTGCGGGGCCAGTGATGGCACGCGGCGCGGCTTGCGCATGTGCAGTGGGTGCCCGGCTGTGAAGCCACAGCCGGGCGCCCACAGTTAAAATGCCAGCACCGCCGAGTGGAGGGGGGGACGAGCAGGGCTTTGATCCCCCACATCGCTGGATCCTGGGACAGGTAAGTGTCCGATTAAAAGTCAGCAGCTGCAGTATTTGTAGCTGATGATTATTTTTTTTTTTTAAATGGGAACCCTGCTTTAATAACTATATGACTACAACAAAAGCAACAGGAATATCAAATAAATTGGAGCGGGGAGGGGGGGGACAGGGGAGGACAGAAAAGGGATAGGAGGGAGGAAAAAGGAAGAGGGAGAAGGGGGGGCGATGGGGAGGGAAAAGGAAGGGCAGTGAAAGGGAGGGAGATAAGATGCAATGGATTACCTTCAAATATATTAGGGTGTGAGACTAGGAACAATCCCCAGAGAGGGGTAACTCCCGGGAAATCCATCAATATAAATTCAAAGGCCAGTCACTTGGGGAATACAGTTATAAAAACAGGAGTTCACAAAAGTATGGGCACCAACATCCATAATAAAGAGATAGAGAATGACCCAGGGAAAATAAGCTACTTACTGCTCTCTCGTGTGTAGCATACGATGATGCCGCCAGCAAAGAGGACAGCATGCAAAAAAAAAATGCATAAGCCCCCACGCGTGCCGAACGGTCTTCCAGCTGGGAGATGATGTCCTCGAATACGCCTGCGCATTCCCATTAGCGCACCCACGGAGGGGAGACGTTCCCGTCTCAGGGCCTAAATCGCTCCACCCCTTAGGGCGGCCAATCAGCTCATAGCCTGCTAAGTGCTGAGATGGAGAAGTGCTAAGGCTTCATGTACACTCTTGTTCAACCTCTCCTGAACGATTTAACTTGACAGCTAGAAACCGGCGTCTAAAAACGGCCGTTTAGCCGCGTTTACATGCCGCGTTTAGCTGCGTTTGCGTCTAGAAGCGTTTGTTAAAATGAAAAACATCTGTAAGCGAGACACTGCTAAACGCGAGTTACCGCGTTAAGCAGCATTTACTCACTGTTACAGGCATTTCAAATGCCTCTGAACATCCGTCTGAATCCATTTTTTTGCGTTCCAAGAAAAGCTTCTAAACTCAACTGCCTAGAAACGACTATAAACGACCCTGTGTACATGTACTGATAAGATAATATAGAGGAGAGTTCAGGGGCAGCTGATAAAAATGCCCAACTGCTCCTAAACGTTTGTTTACCAGCAGCAGTGTACATGAGGCCTAAGGGGATGGGAGAGCTCAACAACCACTAGCCAAGTGGTGTACTGGGGAACATATGCCTGCCAAAAAGACAGAATGTCTCCAAGCGCCGCCATGATGCTGAAGCCCTAGTATTGTAATAACCCCGCTATAGACTAATTGGCACATTGCTGAAACATTATTTCTGAAATGTTAAGCATATTCACTAAAGATACTTCAACCCTTAATAGGATTCCTAGATCTATTTAACTTATTTTGGCCAAACTTAAAAGAGATAAATTATCTAGGTTGCTTTAATCATTGCATGGCGCCATCTAATGGTCATTATGATAAATGTATACAAAATCTATTCTGAAGAGTGATCTATGTATATCCTCTGAAGGGTGAAATATCAAGTGTTGGCCTCTAGCAAGATTACACTCTAATACCAAGTAAGAGTACCATCATCCAGACTATACTTAAGAAATTGTTCCCCTAACAGTCTCCAAAAAAGGAATATGGACTATATCTGTACCTTGGACATAGTACACATAGGTTAAAAATATTTTATTTGGACAAGATATAAAAACAGGATATCCAGATACAAACAAAACAAACAAACATAAATTAACCACTTCAGCCCCGGAAGGATTTGCCCCCTTAATGACCAGACCATTTTTTGCGACACAGCACTTTGTCGCTTTAACTGACAATTGCGCGGTCATGCAACGTTGTATCCAAACAAAATTCATGTCCTTTTTTTCCCCACAAATAGAGCTTTCTTTTGGTGTTATTTGATCACTTCTGTGGTTTTTATTTTTTGCGCTATAAACAAAAAAAGAGCCACAATTTTGAAAAAAAACTATATTTTTTACTTTTTGCTATATTAAATATCCCCTAAAAAAATTAAAAAAAACAAATTTCTTTATCAGTTTAGGCCAATATGTATTCTTCTACATATTTTTGGTAAAAAAAAAAAGAAATAAGCGTATATTGATTGGTTTTTGCAAAAGTTAGTGTCTACAAAATAGGGGATAGATTTATGGCATTTTTATTATTATTTTTTTTTTCTACTAGTAATGGCAGCGATCTGAGATTTTTAGCAGGACTGCGACATTGCGGCGGACAGATCGGACACTTTTGACACCTTTTTGGGACCATTGACATTTATACAGCGATCAGTGCTATAAAAATGCACTGATTATTATTAATTATTTCAGGTACTTATATAGCGCCATCAATTTACGCAGCACTTTACATATATATTATACATTCACATCAGTCCCTACCCTCAAGGAGCTTACAATCTAAGGTCCCTATCTCACAATCATACATATACATACTAGGGCAAATTTAGACTTTTACTGCTCGGCAAAATTGCTAACCACTACACCACTGTGCCGCCCTAATTACGATGTAAATGTCACTGGCAAGGAAGGGGTTAACACTAGGGGGCAAACAAGGGGTTAAATGTGCTCTCTGGAAGGTGTTTCTAACTGTGGGGGGATGGGACTGACTGGAGTAGGAAAGAGATTGCTGTTCCTAATCACTAAGAACAGCAGATCTGTCGCTCCTTCCCTATCAGAACGAGGATCTGTCTGTTTACATTGAGAGATCCCCATTCTGGCTCTCTTTCCGCGATCGCGGGTGGCCAGTGGATATCGAGGCCGGCGGCCATGCGCATCGGGTCCCCCGCTGTGCAGTGGGGGCATGCGCGTGCCAGCTATGGCTCTTAAAGGAGCTGATGTACAGATATGCCTGTTCGCGGGAACGTGCCGACCTTCCAACGTATAATGGCGGCGGCTGGTTGGCAAGTGGTTAAATTAGAACTGGTTAAAGTTGCGTTGAGATTCAGGCTGTCTCTACATTTGTACTATTACAATAACATCAATACTAAGTATACAAAAAGAGAAATTAATATAAAATATGGTGCAACGAAAATTAGTAAATCAAGCAAGTTCATGGTGAAAATCAAGCAAGATCACAGTGAGAAAAATTCTTCCATCCTTACAATAACATCAATACTAAGTACACCAAAAGAGAGATGAATATAAAATATGGTGCAACGAAAATTAGTAAATTAAGCAAGCTTGCAGTGAAAATCAAGCAAGTTCACAGTGAAAAACATTCTTCCATTGAATAAAATGTGTCCTCAATAATCTTCAAATCCTTAGATATTAAAGTGCATACGTGCAATAATACTCCATAAAGTGACTCTTGTGAAGAAAAATCCTGTTCAATAAGAAGGTGACTGTGACGGATCCTATCCCAGACTCCGCTGAGTGCTTCCGTCAGTAATACCGCTTCCTCCAGTCTGACCATCAGAGAGATATATTACTATAGCTCCATTGAATACAAATCTCGCTGAAAATAGCTTGTAGAATCCTAAATGATTTATTGGGCAGAATACAACCTTTTTATAGACTTTTAACACAAGGGGTTAGATAATGAGGTAGGGATGGCTCATGGATACTTCCCCCTCCCCTCTAGCAACAACTTAGCAGACAATATATAATTAACATGTTAATTAACACAGCACTTAAGGCAGCCCAGGTGACCAGACAGTCTTCGCAGGTCAATGTGATCAGCTCTTTAAAGGATCATGTATTGTTCAGAATTAACAACCAAGAATAGTCTTTGGGCAAGTCCAAGAAAACAGTCTCTCAAAAATGTAACAAAAAAGGTTAATATAGCAATACCAAATAACAGGGTGAATGTGGACAGAAAAGGTCCCTGCAGCCAGTGTCCGCGACAGTGCTCCCCCCGTCCCATAGTCCGGCAGACCCAACTAGATCCACCACGGGTCGGCTCGGGGCTGTCTGGGAGAGTCTTATAGTTTAGTTTTCCGGGAAAGTCCACCAGCGTTCCCATTCTGCTTTCCTGGCTGATACTGGATGGTAAAATTGTAGGGCTGCAGGGCCAAGGTCCATCGTAACAAACGTCCATTATCCCCGGAGACCCGATTAAGCCAGATTAATGAATTGTGGTCGTTGTCCACTGCCTACTCGATGTCCAAGGTACTGTACCTCGGACATTCCTATGCTGCATTTTTCTGGCTTAAGGGTTAGTCCTGCAGCCTTGATGCGGTCTAACATGACACCCTGGTGAACCAGATGGTCCTCCCAGGTATCACTGAAGATCGCAATGTCATCCAGATATGCACAAGTATAGTCCTGGAGGCCATTGAGGAGTTGGTCTACCATCCTCTGGAAAGTTGCCGGTGCATTCTTCATCTCAAATGGCATTACTTTAGACTGGTATAGGCCAAATGGGGTAATGACCGCCAATTTCGGAATAGATTCCGCATCCAGAGGAATTTGCCAGTACCCTTTGCATAGGTTGAGGGTTGTCAGGAATTTTCCCCGAGCAATGCAATCTAACAGATCATCCACCCGGGGCATAGGGTAAGCGTCAGTGGTGATGCACTCATTTAATCTGCGGTAGTCTACGCAGAAGTGAGTTGTGACATCCCGCTTCAGTACAAGCACCACTGGGGAAGCCCAGGGGTTGCTGGATGACTCAATGACTCCCAACTCAAGCATCTCCTTAATCTCATGACGCATTCCCTCTCTCACTGTGTCAGGTATCCGGTAAGTGGTAGTTGTCCCGGGGTCTCCACTCGGTACACTGCCATAGTAGTGTACCCAGGAACTGTGGAGAACATTTCTCTTCTCTGACTAAGGACCTGTCTAGCTTGTTCTCTCTGCATCGGCCCTAGCTGGTCGTCAAGCTTTATCGTCTCTATCCCTAATTCTATTTAGCTCTGGGAGCACCAGCAGAGGAAGGTTCTCAGAATCTTCCACAGCTGAAGAACATATAGTGGCTACCTCTCCTGATCTTTCCCAGTATGCTTTCATCATATTCACATGAAAGGTCTGTCGGACTCTTTCATCCAAACATTTAGCCACTAGGTAGGTTGTGTCACAGAGCTTTGCCACAACCCGGTAAGGTCCCTGCCAAGTGGCCTTGTCCTGCTTGGTTGGCCTGAGTGCAAGAACTTTCTGCCCAACCTCCTGAGTACGGTTCCGAGCAGTACGATCGTACCATCGTTTCTGCCGCCTTTGGGCAACCCGAAGGTTCTTTTGCTCTTGGACGGTGTCCGTGAGCTCCTTCAGTCTGTCCCTAAACTCAAGAACGTATGCTAGAATAGAGGACCCTTGGGGATCAATTCCCCCTTCCCAGTGGGCTCTGACTAGATCTAGGGGCCCCCTCACCTGCCTCCCATACAGTAACTCAAACGGGGAGAACCCAGTAGATTCCTGCGGCACCTCCTCATAAGCAAAGAGAAGGTACGGCAGATATCTCTCCCAATCCCTGTGAGAGGTTGCAAATGTCCTAAGAAGCTGTTTCAGTGTTCCATTGAACCTCTCACACAGTCCGTTGGTCTGGGGGTGATAAGGAGAGCTCTGTAGGGGCCTCCATAACTGCTGAGTGAGCTCAGCAGTGAACTGGGTCCCCTGGTCAGAGATGATTTCCAGAGGGAAACCCACCCTGGCAAAGATCCAGAGCAAGGCATCAGCCACGGTTTCTGCGCGGATATTTGCCAGGGGAATGGCCTCTGGGTACCCGGTGGCATAATCCACCACAGTAAGGATATATCTCTTCCCAGAAGGACTAGGTTGGGGCAATGATCCAACCAGGTCTAAGGCAATGCGGCTAAAGGGTTCATCAATGATCGGTAAAGGGTGTAGGGGATCTTTCAGTAGGCCCCCATGCTTACGCACCCACTGGCATGTGTCACAGGTCCGGCAATACTGTCGGACATCCCCCTGTAATCCCTGGCCAAAAAAATGACTGAGTCAGACGGTGTAGGGTCTGGGACATCCCCAGGTGTCTGGCTAATGATGTCATGCCCAATGCGCAGCAGGTCATGCCGATATTTCTGTGGTACAACCAGCTGCTTGGGTGGATGAGAGGCTGTCTTTCCCTCAGTAACCCGATAGAGTAATCCCTGGACCCACTCTACCCGCTCCCCCTCCAACCCCCCCGGGGTCCAATCCTGCTCTTTCCCTATAGCTAGCTAGGGAAGAGTCGCTGAGAGTTGCCTGTGCAAGGTCTTTGAGAGAAGCCCAAGTTGGGGTAGGAATAGCTGGGGTAGTACAGTCTAGGTCAGGGGTGACAGGTCTTACCTGGGTCCCGTCCTCGAGGGAGTGCCCCTCCATCCGGGCTTGCTGGTGGGTGATAACAGGGAAGGCTTCTGGGGATACATCAAGGTAGAAGGCTGAATTTAAACATCCCAAATCGTTGCCCAACAAAATCTCTGAAGGTAAGTTCTGCATTATCCCAACTTCCACTTCTTTGGCCCACGAACCTCAATCAAGGTGAACCCTGGCAGTGGGGACCCGCATAACATTTCCCCCGGCCACCTGCACAGCCATAGACCGTCCCGTCTGCTCTGTTGGGGTTATCATCCAGGACTGTATCAGGGTAATAGTGGCTCCCATGTCCCACAGTCCCTGGGCAGCCCGACCATTAATCCACACGGCTTGTCGATGGTGCAAACAATTATCCGGAAAGGCAGCTTGCACAGGCTCTGCCTCATGTAGAATTCCAATATTCTCCTCACTTGGGTAAGTCACATCATCTCTCTCCAGACAGTGTGCAGCAGCCCAGGCAGGTCCTAGGGGCCTGTTGTCCTGCGCGTCCTGGGAAACATTCTGCGGACAATACCTCCTAACATGCCCTGCTTAGTTGCAACTGTAGAAGAGGTCCCCTTTCCCTCGTGAAGATGGTAGCTGAGTGGGACCGGAGATCAACGGCTGATGTGGAGGGGCAACGCTCCATGGAATGTTGGGGACAGGCCGGGCTGGGGTCTTGAATCCACATATTGGTCACCTAGGGTGGCAGCTTCATCTACTGTGACTGGCCGCCGAACCTTTACCCGGTCTCTAACTTCATGTGGGGTATGATCGTAGAATTGTTCCAGGAGGACTAAAAGATATAGGAGTGGAGGTGTGAGGGCAGTTGCTGCCACTTGCCTCACCACACGTACACACCTGCGAGTTGGGACTATCTCGGCACCCGTTAGTGACAAGCAATTAAGAGAAATTATATAAAAAAACTTATAAACTTTAATAAATACAAAACATATTTGCAAAATAGCACATACATAGAATACTAAAACAAATTAAATACACCGCACTGAACACAAGCGTTAACTGATATAACCGTAAGGTTTCTTGTAGAGAGGGGTATCTAAGATGGTTTCCTCAACCGGTTTTCGCGGAGGGATAGGTCTAGAATAATAAACTTTAATGTAGACAAGAATAAAAAATTACAGCAAAAAGAAGTGATAAACATAATACAAAAATAGTAGCAAAATAGAAGACTGGCTCACCAACTCGAACGGATTGAATGGGATAGTAGGACCCCACATAAATCCCCCCACGGTGGACACGGGGGATTATGGACAAATTCTGGTTAAATAAATAGTAAATGTAAGGAATTTACAAATGAAAATTAGGGGGGTGCTCACCCGGGTGGAATAAATGGATGTCATGGAAGAGGAAGTGAGGTGATAGGGGAGAATGGGAAAAGGGAACAAGGAAGGGGAAGGTGACGATGGGGCAAAGAGGGGATAAGTGGGAAGGGAGGAAGGAAGGGGGGATGGGGAGGGGGACACGGGAAGGGAGGGGGGAGGGGTGTTGGAGGGGGAGGGGAAGAAACAGGGGAGGGGGGAGGGAAAGGAGAGAGAGGGGGGAGAGGAGAAAAAAAAGGGGGGAGGAGAGAAAGAGAGCGAGAAAAAAAAGGGAGCAGGGGGGGGAAGGGGGGGTGAAGGGGGAAGGGGAAAAAGGGAAAAAGGAGGAGAGGTGGGAAAGAGGGAAAAGGGGGTGGGCAGGCAAGGAAGGGGAGGGAAGGGAAAAACGGATGGGAAGGGTAGGAGAAGGGGAGGGGGGGAGGAAAGGGAAGAGGAAGGGGAGGGGAAGGGGGGGAAGAGGGGAGTGAGGGAAAGGAAGGGGAGGAAGTGAGAGAATATCCCAATTAATCCTAGACATCAGGTGGTGAAGACATACAACATTAGAATAAATTAGTAAAAAAGTGAGCACTCACCAACAGGTTGGCTAGTCAAAAATACTGCATGGGCTGCCTGTCTCAAATATCATATATAGTATTGGTAGGTCATTGAGAGTGGTCCCAGAAAATGGCAAATGAACACTCAGATTAAGGGATGCAGAAAAGCAACCAAAGTATAATGAGTGGGACTCCCAGGTAACAACCAAATCTGTAATATAGAAAAGGATATGAGGTCAAGCCTCTGAAGGTCAGCGGCCAAAAGGGGTGGGTAGAAAAGAAAGACAGAAAAGAGGAATATGGAGCAGGTGACAAAAAATGAAGAAAGACAGGACCCCAAAAACTGACAAGGATATATGAATACCTAAAAAAGAAACAGCATAGAAGTGAAGGAGATCAGATGCATATAGGCAAAGCGGAGAGAGAGTGTGGGGGATAAGGGCTCATCCCAGTACCATAACCAAACCCAAGCTGACATACAAGGTAAGAGGATGTATAAAAGTGCAGGGATAAGAAGTAACAGTGTCCACCGCCATTAGGCAAACCAACCTTGAGAGGGAAGGAGATCGCATGAGGCAGCCCAGCGAGAAGTGTCCGTTAAGGCTCAAAGAATGGAGCCGAGAACCAGGAGCAGAGTACTGGAAGTGTCATTCCTTCAAAACAGCCTGCCGAGGAGAGGTAGCCAGCAGCCGAGTAGCAGTGTGTTTGTTATCCACAGTGAAACAGCAGGGAGCCGTGCTGTGTCAGCTGCTGTATCAGCTGTGTAATCTGAGCCGTCTGCAGTGAGTCAGCAGGGAGCCAAGCAGTGCCAGCCGTGAGTTGTGTGCAGAGATGGGATATGCAGGTGAGTTGTGCTTTGGTTTGCTCCTGATGTGCTTCTGACTTTGAAGACTTTTGAGGACTTTTTGAGGACTTGTAGTCATGAAAGGAGGTAACCTACACAGTCTGGTAGTCTGCATAACCCCAGCATAACCTGTATAACTGCATGAGCCCAGTCTAACCAGCATAATCTGCATATCTTCAACTTAACTTGTTAGCTTGGATAAACCTGCAAACCTGCATAACTCCTACATCCCTGTATCCCAGCACTACATAATCCCTGCGCTTCTGCATCTCTGTATCTCTCTGCATCTCAGAATCCCAGAATTTTCAGCATTGCTAGCATAACCAGCATAATCAATATTTCAACATAACCTGCAAATTCCTGCATTCCAGCTTCCCAGCATTTAAGCATAACCTGCATAACTTTGCTCAACCTTTGCTCAACCTCTGCTTGTCTGCTTGTCACTGCTATCACCACTGCTGCCACCCCTGCTGTCCCCACTTACACTGTGCTGCATTAACATTGCATTTTGTCTTACCAACACGGCTTATCAATACCGCCTGGAGATTGTATTTGAGCTGCATTTTTTTTTTTTTTTTTTTTTTTTTATTAATTAATTTTTTTTTTTTTTTTTTTTCTTTGCCCTCTGCATAATTCGGAAGCTGGGATTCACTGGTATCTAAGGAATATCCTGCTATTTTCCTACAGTGGTCCCCTTAGGTCCAGTATTGGCATTAATTCTGGCATTAATATTGGCACAGATCCCTCCCCCCCACTGGATTCCCTGGTTTGTCCCTGGTTCTCATGGGAAGGAGGAGACGAGGTGCTCCTAGTGGCCGATCTGGTATTCCATCTGTATCCCCGCAAACTGGTATTCAGGACTTTTTTTCCGCCAGTAGACGGACTCGCTCCTCTAGTATAATAGCAAAGATGGCAACAGAGCAACAGATGGCCCCACAGAAGGCCCAGCAAGCGAGTCAACCTAGTCAGTCTATAAGTCAGGATACAGACCAGCATATAGGGGTTGTTCCCACTCCATCTTGCTCACCAGTATATAGCCCTGTTCTTCAACAATCCGAGTTTGCTGTTACAGCTGCTCTACAAGAATCACAGAGCATCTCGCAGAGTGTTTCACCTTCACCTCACGCCTCTCCATCTATGCCCCCCCCTCCGCCTTTACACTCCGGGCCTATACAGACGCCCCCCCCTCCACCTCTGCCCTCCCGGCCTATACAAACGCCAGGTATGGGCCAGGAAGTGGATGGGGGAGAAGGGGGGGACTTACGAGAATTCCTAAAAGCTTTACCAACACGGAGTGAAATGGAGGCATTTGTACAGCGCCTGGAGCAAGGTTATCGCACTGATATCCAGGCGGTTAAGACAGATCTACAAGCAACTCAGGTTAAAACATCAGAGTTAGAGGGCTCTGTTACAATTTTGGCTGATGCTATCCATGTGCAAGACCAACGATTAGATAGGCATGAATCTCAAATACAAACACTGTACTCACTTATAGAGGATCAAGATAATCGCAATCGGCGGAATAATATTCGGATTCGAGGGTTACCAGAAGCAATGGGGGTCGAGGATCTTCCAGAAACGGTAGAAGGCATTTTCATCTCTATATTGGGGACAATTGAGCCGGTTAATCTGGAAATCGATAGGGTTCACCGGGCTTTGGGGCCACGGAACCCCGACCCAGCGAAACCAAGGGACATTATATGCCGAATGCACTACTTCCGAGTCTCACTTGGAGACCTTCTCGGGTCTCACTTGGAGACCTTCCCTGTGTGTATCCACTTCCCCCGCGTAGGTATACCAGCCCTCTGGTAGGGACTGGTTTGAGGTGTGTTTTGTTTTTGTTTTTGTTTCTTCTTTTTTTTTTCTAGTTATAGTGGTGTGCTATACTTTTTGTAAAGCATACTAATTTAATTTTTTGGTTGGATCTGGTATTGGACCAGATCCAAAGAGAGAGTTATCTCTCTCATTTCTTTATTTTTTGTCTCTTTCACCTTTTTTTTTCCTCCTTTCTCTTTCCTTTTTTTTTTTTTTTTTTTTTTCTTCTTCACAAGCCAGGAAATGACGACCAGACAATCTTCGTCGGTCTCATTGAAACTATGTTCATATAACGTTAAGGGTATCAATAAACAATCAAAAAGAGGTCAAATTTTATATGCTCTACATAAAGCTAGGGTAGATATTATACTTTTCCAAGAGACCCATTTTAAAGCAAATTGTATCCCAGCATGCTCACAAAGATACTATTCAAGTTGGTTTCATAGTACCTTGTCCTCGTCCAGGAGTAGGGGAGTCTCCATCGCTATCCATAAACGTCTACCAGTGTCGGTCTTGGAGCATGTGACTGACCCCAATGGCCGGTATATTTTTCTCAAATTCAGGTTGTGGAATAGAGTCTATACACTCGCCAATTTCTATATTCCTAATTATGATCAAATAACGGCAATTACACAATATCTTCATCTCTTGACAGAATTTGCAGAAGGTACAATCCTTGTAGGAGGAGATTTTAATATGGTTCTAGAACCCCAACTGGACACCTCCTCTCAGCGATCAAATATCTCTTACAGGCGGTTGAGAGCCCTGAAAAAAGAGTTGTTTGGACACCGATTGCTGGACTTATGGCGTATTTTAAATCCTAAAAAGCGGGACTATACATACTATTCCCCAGTCCACCAATCCTATTGTAGGCTAGATTATTTTTTCACGGGAACACAACTATTGGAATGGAACCCAATAATGGACATTGGGTCTTTCATCTGGTCTGATCACTCACCTCTTTTTTTGACAGTACAACCTCCCCAGATCCCACGGTCTGATTGGTCATGGCGTTTAAACGAAACCCTTATGCAAGACCCATTATGTCATCAGGCAGTTTTGGCAGCGATTAAGAATTTTATCGCTGACCATGAACATGATGAGACCCCATTACCTATACAGTGGGAGGCCTTGAAAGCAGTAGTAAGAGGACTATTTATCCAACATGGAGCTCGCTTAAAAAAAGAAAGATCAGCAACTATACAGGACGACCTGTCAAAACTTCGGGTGTTGGAGATCTCGCACAAAAAGACCCCAACTCCGGAGCTATTGGCTGATATATCTTTAGTACGATCATCTTTGCTGCAGTCTTTGGAGGTTTCCCACTGTAAAAGTCAATATAGATATGCCCTGGGAAAGTACCGGTATGGAGACAAGGCTGGGACATCACTTTCAAGGTCTTTGCATCCCCGACCCCCAGTAACTTTTATACCTAGCATTGCGTTACCATCTGGAGAAATTACTACAGATCCAATCCTTCTTCAAAAGGCATTCTGTGATTATTTCACAGCGTTGTACAATCTAACTCCCCCATTATCCTGCGACCCAGACTCTCTTGGTCGTCGTATACAGGAATATGTGTCCGAAACCGCTATACCAATATTAGATGAAAATAGTGGGAATTCTTTGGACTCCCCGTTTTTACTTGAGGAATTACTGGAAGTGATTAAGAATACACCATCAGGTAAAAGTCCCGGCCCCGATGGTTTTACATCGAAATTTTATAAGACTTACAAGGATTCTATTACACCATTTATGCTTCGAGTGTTTAATAGCATATCTGATATTAATGGGTTTGTACCCCAGACATTAGAAGCGCACATTTCACTACTTCCTAAACCTGATAAGGATTTAAACTTGTGTTCTAGTTATCGTCCTATATCCTTAATTGGGGTAGATATCAAGATATATGCCAAATTGATTGCCTCACGTCTTCAATCCCATATTCCCAATTTGGTACATACAGACCAAGTTGGGTTTGTACAGGGGAGAGAAGCGCGCGATAACACGCTTAAATCCCTTTTACTCATCGAATATACCCAATCGGCAAAGATACCAGCTTGCCTTCTCTCTGTGGATGCTGAGAAGGCATTTGACCGTGTTGGGTGGCCGTTTTTGGAACAAACTTTGATTCAAATAGGATTAGGACCAATTCTGTTAAGAAAAATTATGGCACTCTATACCAAGCCAAGAGCAAGAATACGGATTAATCAATCATTATCCCCTAACTTTCCTATTCAAAATGGTACACGTCAGGGATGTCCGCTATCTCCCCTCTTGTTTGTTTTAGTAATGGAACATTTGGTAACTGCTCTTACACAAAATCCTTGTATCGCAGGCATACCATTAGACGGACAGGAGGTGAAGCTGGCAGTATTTGCTGACGATCTGCTACTCTATATTACCAACCCACATGTCTCCATGCCATCTATTCTGTATGAATTTCAGCGTTTTGGAGCTCTGAGCAATTTTAAAGTAAATCTGTCCAAATCAGAAATTCTTAATATCTCTCTATCACCACGTCAAGTTCAAGCTCTAGGGAATAATTTCCCATTTAAGATCTGTACTTCGACACTTCAATACTTGGGCATAAAAATTCCACAAGATCTTACTAAGCTATATATAGAAAATTATTATCCTCTCATGCAGCGTACAATACAGGACATTAAGAAATACGAGCGAGCCCATTACTCATGGTTTGGGAGGATCAATATATTAAAAATGGATATAATACCACACTTTCTCTACCTTTTCCAAACCATACCTATAGCGGTCCCCCGTTCCTTTTTTACCATTCTACAATCTACCTTTACAAGGTTTATCTGGGGATGTAATAGACCTAGATTGCAAAGGAGAATTTTATCTCTCCCCAAAACTAAGGGGGGCGCAGGGGCACCCGACCTATATTACTACCACGCTGCAGCAGTGTTAACTAGACTAGTAAATTGGTTCCATCACTCCCATCTTAAACAATGGGTACACATAGAACAGTCAATTGCTCCCTTGGATCTCCAGGCGCTTCCCTGGCTAGATATCTCTGCCCGAGGCCCACCTTCCTCGGTATCCTTTCTTACAGCACATTTATTGCGTACTTGGGATAAACTACAAACCCAATTAGGACTTTCGCCTAAAGTGGGATTAATGACACCCCTGTTTGGTAACCCAGGGTTCTTACCAGCAATGGCACGGAGACATTTTCTGGTATGGAGTAAGGAGTCAAATCGTTGTATATCCCAAATTATTTATCAGGGAGATCTCCCATTGCTTTCAGATTTGATCCCTACTCAGCAACAATCAATTAAACATTGGTTGGAATATCGGCAAATAACGTCCTTTCTTTCTTCTTTTCCTTCTATAGATGTGTTTAATAGAGAGCCAGATACCTTTTGAGTCTCTTCTGTTGCAACAAAATACACCAGAACATATTCTGTCTGCCGTGTATGGGGTTCTTATTCTTAGACTCCATACATGTCTCCCGGAGTTCACAAATAAGTGGAAAATGGACTTGAATGTTGAAATTAAGCCAGAGGAATGGGAAAAAGCATTTATTCTTACACATAGTATGTCGTTAGCAATCAAGGCCCACGAGACAAATTTTAAGCTTCTCTCTCGGTGGTATAGATGTCCGGTGTTGCTTCACCGGATATATCCAAATGTTTCAGACCTGTGTTGGCGCTGTCATTCTGCCAAAGGTTCTTTATTACATATTTGGTGGGAATGTCCTTTGGTACATAATTTTTGGGACACGATACTGCAGCTTCATACCCGTGCAACTGGGGTGACTATTCCCAACATACCTCAAATTACTTTGTTATCCATCTTACCTGGCTCGTACAAAAGCATTAAAAAAGGCCTTTTAAGACACTGGTTGACAGCTGCAAGGGCAGTAATACCGCGCCACTGGCGGTCAGCACATGCTCCACCGTTGACCGATTGGATTCTAGAGATGGACCATATTGAGAGGATGGAGACTCTTCTATCACAGGAATTGGACACGTACGAACAATGTCGTCAAACTTGGCTTCCTTGGAAAGTGCTAAGGGAGTCCCCTGAACTACGGAATCTGTATGTGGTTTGGAGGTAGGATATGAAACTGGTGGAGAGATGGTTTGAGTGAGGCGATCCTGGTTTGAGTAACTACTTCGGGTAGTGTATTTAATTAGAACATTACGGTCCCTTTTTTTTTTTTTTTTTTTCTTTCTCCATTTACTTTTTTTTTTTTTGTGTTGTGTCTATGTGTGTGTTTTGTGTGATTAGAGCTAATATTACTGTGGGAGTTGAAGAAAGGGAGTAGGAAAATATATATCTTATTTTTCTAAATGGATGAAAGAAAATAAGACAGGGATATCCCTATTAGGGTTTAGGGATATATGGTCTTGGGCGGTGGTGGCGGAACTTGGTGCAGGGGATGTTTTGGGACCATGCTTCCCTTGAGTGTGGGGAGGGTAGGGGAGTGTCTGGGGTCCCGGGGTCCGCCATCACGGGTCTGGAGTATGATCAGGGGTCATCTCTCTCCCTTGTTTGTTTATGATTGATTTTTTTTTTTTTTTTTTTTGCTTCTCTTTTCAGACTCCTTCAGTGTGTTGGTATATCTTTGTTTTATGTTTTATATATATTATTGTAATGTGGTATTTATATATATATATATGTGTGAATGTATTTATGTTTATATATGTGTATATATATGTATATATGTGTATGTGTGTGTATATATATATATATATATATATATATATATATATATATATATATGTATTTTTTTGTTTTGGCACTCATTGGATGAGATTAATGCTTGTCTTTTCTTTTTTTCTTCCTTTTTTTTTTTTTTTTTTTTTTGTTATGTAAATTTAAAATTTTCAATAAAAGATGGAATGATAAAAAAAAAAAAAGAATGGTCCCGAATGGGGCCGCTAGAAGAGCTCCCCAACACAGTGGTGTAGTGGGTAGCACTCTCGCCTAGCAGTAAGAAGGGTCGCTGGTTCAAATCCCGACCACTACACTACCTGCCTGGAGTTTGCATGTTCACTAACAGGTGCTGAGATAGTCCCAACTCCCAACTCGCAGGTGTGTACGTGTGGTGAGGCAAGTGGCAGCAACTGCCCTCACACCTCCACTCCTATATCTTTTAGTGGTTCCAACCGGGATGATGGCACTGATTATTGAACTGTATCATTACTGACTTAATTGAGGCTATACTCATTCTTCATGTTGTTCCAGGAGGATTAGCTGGAGCGCATCTGCCATGGTAACAGCTTGGCGCCCGGTCATCCAACTCTCCGCTGCTCGGGTCATTTGATAAGCCCATTTTGTGTAAGTTTCTCTCTCTCCTTTCGGCGAAAGTTGCGAAACCTCAAATGGTGTGCCTCTGGAGTAATGCTGAAGTGAGCCAATAGTCTAGTCCTAGCTAATCTCATCTGGGACATTATTGTACGCCTCTGCAGCCCTTCCTGTGACCTGGCTGACCAGGAGTATGACCCAATCTGCTTTATCGACACCTTGGAGCCCGCATTGCCGCTCAAACATTTGCAGGCAAACATCCATCTCATCTTGACCGTCTTGAAACATGCGGAAGGTGGCATAGGGTAGCTTTTTTGCGGGCCGCTGGAGCTTCCCGGTTGAACGTAACTGATGCTCCTTGGTCCCGCTGGAGTTCAGCCATTCGCAGCTGGGACACCTCTCATAATACTTGCTTGATAACCTCCTGCGGGAGGTGAGTACCATACAAGGCCAGTCGCCACTGGACGTCACACTGGAACTCTGTCGCCTCTGAGGTATCTGCTGGTGGGTTGCTGGCCTGGTCGATCTCCATTAGTTCGGTGATGAGAGTCACTTTGGATTTGTTGCTGGAGACTTTTCCACGGGCTTCCAAGAGATCCTTCAAGGTGCTGCGCTTGAGTCTGGCATAGTGATGTTCCATCTGCTGTTAGGAGTAGGGGGTCCCGGTGGTGGTTTGGGTGTGCCTAGGCAAGAGGAAGCATCCCACAGCTTTAAAATAGAAATATGTGGCGCTATTCCATCAATCAGTAACAATACAAAGTGTGGTGAAGTGGGCAGAGTATGAGCCACCTCGTGTGGTAATATGCCAAGCAAACGTGAATAATGGCCACGGATTGATACCACCATACAAACATAAATCAATAGAAGCAGATGCAATTCTGCGATGAGGAAAAATAAAGTGTCAAATATATATAAGCAATAAAATAGAAAGTGACACAGTGCTAGATGAGATAAACAATCACCCCTCAATAGGTGAAAGAAAAATCTGCAAATATGAAAAAATGACCTCCCAAGTGAATGCTCACAACCAAAATTAATATATAAAGTGGAAGCAATTAAATGCAAAGTGACTCAGTGCTTAATGAAATATAACTTGTGAATAAGGAAAAATACCTTCCCAAATAAATTGCTCACAACCAAAATTCATACACAAGTGATGCCAGTGGTTCAAGATAAATCACTAAAAATATGTACTAATAAATAATAACGCTGATAAAAAATATATATAAAGTCACTTCTTCTAAGTGAGCTATAAATGTATCTAGGCAGTGATAAAGTGACAACTAGTGCAGAATAAAATATTAAGATCAACACCAAATATGTGCAGCTTGCCACCAATTGTGAAGGATCCTATCCCACACTCCGCTGAGTGCTTCCGCCAGTAATACCGCTTCCTCCAGACTGACCATCAGAGAGATATATTATAGCTGCATTGAATACAAGTCTAACCGAAAATCGCTTGTAGAATCTTGAATGATTTATTGGGCAGAATGCAGCCTTTTTAAAGATTTTTAACACAAGGAGTTAGATAATGAGGTAGGGCTGGCTCATGGATACTTCCCCCTCCCCTCTAGCAACAACTTAGCAGACAATTATATAATTAACATGTTAATTAACACAGCACTTAAGGCAGCCTAGGTGACCAGTCAGTCCGTCTGCGCAGGTCAATGTGATCAGCTCTTTCAAGGATCATGTATTGTTCAGAATTAACAACCAAGAATAGTCTTTGGGCAAGTCCAAGAAAACAGTCTCTCAAAAATGTAATAAAAAAAAGATTAATATAGCAATACCAAATAACAGGTTGAATGTGGACAGAAAAGGTCCCTGCAGCCAGTGTCCGCAAAAGTGACTTTGCATACGTGCCCCCCCCAACCCCCCCCTGTGTCTGCACTCACCTCAAGCAGTGTGACCGCACAACTAAGTTTAATCCACATATGCAGTTGAACCACTCCTGGGCTCTGAGTAAAAGAGGAGGGCCAGTCAAAAAAAAAAAAAATTAAAAGTCAGCAGCTACAAATACTGCAGCTGCTGACTTTTAATTGGACACTTACCTGTCCCAGGGTCCAGCGATGCGGGGGATCGAAGCCCCGCTCGTCTCCCCCTCCGTTCAGTGGCGTGGAAGTGATGTCACCAGCCCAGGCACTGGAAGAGGCAGACTACGAGGGACCCCATAGCAACAGGCATTTAGAGGTAAGTAAAAAAAAAAAATCCAAATTTAAAAAAAATTTTTTTTTAGGCACTATCATGACTTTTTTTTTTAGGGTGGAACACCACTTTAAGAAGTTTTCAGCAGGATCCCACAGTTACAGCCACGGAATATATCCTCAATGTTAAAATAAGAAAGCGGGTGGATAGTGTATTATCGTTTGTAAGTCTAATTAGAAAAAAGAAGTCCTTAGGCACTTGATTCACCTTCACACGGATTGTTCTAATCACACCTGAAGATAATTGTAGCTTAGGGCTTGTTTAGGGTAGCTCGCAAGATTTTTTAATTATTTATATTGTCGATACATTTGAGCCACTAATAATAGGTGTGCTCCAAATGGGAGACAAGGAGTTGAGTGGAATGGATCCTCTACATGTTTCGTGGGTTTGTACCACTTCTTCAGGAGGGTGCAGGTGGATGTATTATTTCTACATAGCAACTATAGAAAATATATAAAAATAGATCATAAGTGTGTATACAGGAGTAAAGGGAGGAGGGGAAAAAGGTGGGGTGGGGAGAATTGGAAAGTTTGGGAGAGGAGAGGGTGCTGGAGGAAATTGGGAGAAGGAGCAAGGAGGGGGAGAGGAAAGGGGAGAGAAAAAGAAAATTAAGTGGGGGGAAAGGGAGGGGAAGAAAGAAGGGAAAGGGCAGCAAGGGGACAAGGGGGGAGAGGGATGGGAAGGGGGGAGCAGGGGGAGGAGAAAAAAGGATGGAAAGGGGGAGGAAAAGGAGAAAAGGGATAAAAAAGAGAAGAAAAGCGGGGAGGGAATAGAATCAGAAGGAGTGAGGGGGAGAAAAGGAGGGGGGAGAGAGAAGGTGAAGAATGAGAAAAGATTGGAGGAGAGGGGGAAGGAGGAAAGGGGGAGAGGGGAAGAGGGAAATCGGAGGGGGAGAAGGAGGAAATACCAAGAGAATATGTATAGTAAATTACCAACCTATATACATCAAGCAAACCATAAGTAGCCAGGGGGGTGAAGAAGATATACAGGGATTCGCATTGCACTATCCCCAGATCCAAACCAAGAGAAGGAAAGATGACCAAAAATTATTCATGGTATTTAACCTGGAGCTGATGAACATTGCCCTAGAGATCTAAAAAGATTGGTCCCAGTCAGGCTGGAGTGAAACATAGTGTCGGATATATCATTTATTATATAATAGCCGAGAGGCCCATGGTCAATAGTAAAAAGGTCATGCATCAGCAGAAGCTTGCCTGAGTCATAATCTTACAGGTACAGTAACAGGGCAATCGGTTTGAGGCTCAAAACAAGCTAAAAAGGGTTAATCCCTTTGGGATAGACCAATTATTTTGATCTTCTCTGGGTTAAAGGTATCATATTGATACTAAATTAAGGAATATTGGTGCTCTCAGAGAAGGAAATGCTCAGATGGCACAGTCTCTTTGAAGTTTGCTGTCAGCTCAGGAAGCTTGCATTTTGGGAAGGATATTTGTATCAGTCCACAAACTCATCAAACTTCTCATTATAACAGGGTGTGATTACAGGGCTATTGTTCCCCCCTCATTTTTGGCACACAGACACCTCGTTGGAGCTCTTGATAGGCTCTGAGGATTCCTTGGAACTGTGATCTTTTAAAGGGTGGTTATGTATTAAGGTCCTACAAAAGCTCCAGAAGAAGCCATGATTGTGTTGAAACATGTAGAGGCAACCATTCTTTTGTATTGTGACCACTGGGCTTTATAGTGCTCTTTTTATATATTAAATTGTTTTTCTTTTTCTAAAATATGTTTGTTTAATAAAAATGATATATTTTTGTAATATCAATTCTCATTGATTGTTTGCACCCTTAAACTCCAATTTTGTCCTTGCTAATATTTGTCCTGTTTATATATCTTGTCCAAATAAAATATTTTTAATCTTATCCTATGTGTACTATGTCCAAGGTACTGAAATAGTCCATTTTCCTTTTTTGGAGACTGTAATGCCCCGTACACATGGTCGGATTTTCCGATGGAAAATGTCCGATCGGAGCGTGTTGTCGGACATTCCGACCGTGTGTGGGTTCCATCGGACATTTTCCATCGGATTTTCCGACACACAAAGTTTGAGAATTTTCCGACAACAAAATCCGATCGCATCAATTCCGACCGTGTGTGGCCTGTTCCGACGCACAAAGTGCCACACATACTCAAAAGAAATTCAGAGACGGAACAGCTCGGTTGGGTAAAATTAGCATTCGGAATGGATACAGCACTTTCGTCACGCTGCAATGTTAAAAATGGTTTAATACAGCGCACTCTCTTCTTCTTTATAATGTGAGAAGAATGAAGTAGTTTTGCAATTTTGCTCATATTCACACAGACTTCTCACAAACTTCTTTCTTTACTATTTATCGGGATTCCCTCAATATATTTTGATTTGTCACATCTGACAACATTATTTTTGTTTTGTTTTTTTTTGTTTTTTAGTTTTAAGGCAGATTATTTTTTGTTGGCTTGTCTTTTTTTCAAGGCTGATCTTTGTTTTATTGTATTTTAATTTTTACTCCAGAATATTTTTGTGTGTGTTTTGTGTGTCAAGTTACCACAACACCATTGATATGTTGTTCTATTTAATCTGTAGGAGATTGTTTGGTGTTGTTGTCTCTTGTTAATTTCACATTGTACTTTCAAAATGTACCTGAATCCTCACCAACCAACTGTCCTTTTTGGATGAAAACACACATAGGAGAGTATAATTTTCCCCAAAAATTCATTTATTAAGGGCTCACAACTAAACAAAGAGGGAGGCAACGCTGGAGAAACAGCAGAAAGGGGTGAAGCCTTGGACCCCAGGGCACACATCAACTATTTTCAAGCAAAATTGGTGGCCTGAGGAGTCCATATGTAAGGGAGTGCAGTCTGGTCCAGAAGTCCCAGAGATCCAGAAAGCAGCAGATGACATCTGTGTCCTCAGGCTGTGGTCATACAAGAGACTGCAGCTTTTGTCAGACCAGACTGAACCCAGGGCCATCACTCTCTGGTCTTCCTTCCATGCTTCCTTCCATGCTGTGGCTCTGGTGGTGGAGTTGTGGCAGCAGGAGGAGGAGGAGGATGGTCCAACTCAATCACGTCGGTCCTGGGTGTGATTTCGCCACTCACCCCCTTAGTTAGGACTTTATAAATAAGTTGCTCACACATGAGGCGTTGACCCTCCTGCATGCCCTGCAGTTTGGTGGCAACCATGCAGGCAAAGGCCTCTTCAGGAGTGGGTAAGGCTCTGAGGGACGCAGAAGCCTCCTGAATGAGCCTGAGTGCAGAATCCTGAACGTGACTCCCCTTCCTCGGTCTTTTGTATGGAAGGCGGAGGGGAGGAACCTGCGATTCGGTCATGCTGCGACTGGTCCCAGGCTTCTCCTGGCTGACAATTAGCCCCGCCTCCTCCTGGCTGCCACTAATCCCCGCCTCCTCCTGGCTGCCACATTCCACAGCCTCCTCCTGGCTGAGGTCTTCCTGTGTATGAAAAAGGGACATATTTTTAGTATTTTAGTCATCAATCACACACAATTTTCACCTCTTGACTGTTGCAAATTGAATGTGAACAAATATAACAGACTATCATTCTGAGCCCAGAATTTTTCATTCTTGTTCCAATTTTGGGTGCCCACTACTGTCTATTGATATGTCAAACACTTTTTTCAATCGGCAATTAGTGACCAATAATAACATCTAGTAAACATCATTTATTTATTGACCAGAAATCTGTAGAAGAATGCTATACCTGACTCCAGCTGGGCTCCTCCACTTCTTCCTGGCTAGAAGGCCCAGGTTGGACATCGGAAGCCTCAGCTGGGGTGGAAGGAAAAGTGGAGAGGGATTCCCTGACTTCAGTGTGGTCTGACAGAAATCACAGTCTCTCATAGTACCACAGCCTGGGGACATAAATGTCATCTGCTGCAGCTCCGGACCTCTGGGAATCCGTGACCTTCTTGCGCTCCCTAAGATAAGTGCTCCTCAGGCCACCAATTTTGGCTTTTAAATAGGGGATGGTTGCTGTGGGGACCACCGGCTTCACCAACTCCAGCAGTGTCTCCAGCGCTGCCTGCCTCTTTTGTTTATGATTATAATGGGGATGTCTCACCTGCCACAGACAGGGCAGCTCCCTGTACTTTTTATGAACAGGGGGAGGAAATTGTGGTCGTTGAAGCCATCCATTTTCTCTGCAAGACACAACACAAGAAAAACCCTAAGGTCAGACCAAACTCTCCTAATCTTGTTACAATATAGGCTTCAATTTCAAAGCAGTATAGGCCCAAGTTTAGATCTTACCTTCGTTATCACGATCGGCGCCTCCGATGCTCCTTCCTCCGCTCACAGATCGTACGTAATATGCACGCGTGTTACGCTTTATACACGCTGCGCATGCGTGTAACTCCGCCCGCCCCTGACGTTCTTTCTAGTCTATTCCCCACCCCTTTTCATTCGGTGCAGTGGGGAAGAGCACATGGCGGAGACACAGCAGGTGCGTGCTAATTACAGCAACGAGGAGGAGGAGGAGGAAAGCCCGGATCCGGAGACGTCCCGATCCAGAAGGAGAAGATTTAAGGCATCAAATATGTCCTTTGGGGAGATTTTGGAGATGGTCGACATCCTGAAGAAGGCCGACTATGATGGGAAGTATGGACCTTACCCCAACCCCAATGTCCAAAAGGCCAAGATCATGGCGAAAGTGGTCAAAAGTCTGCACCGGAATTTCGGGGTACGACGATCGAAAGATCAGCTCAGGAAGCGGTGGTCGGACCTCAAATTACTAGAACATGAGCAGTACAGAAAGATCCGGAGAGTGCTGCAAAAAAGTAAGTAGTTGTCCTGTGTTCCTATTCTTTTTGTGTTTATTACGTTCGTGCTGCTCCATGTGCTTTTCTTAAAAGTGTACATTTTAAAATGGCAACTTTCATGTTCATGGGCACATTATTCGTTCATATCAAACATTTTTCTTTCGGCCTATAAAACACCATTGTTTTGGCCATATGCATTTGACCACATTTTTGACGCCCTACTTGTATGAAACTAATTTGGTTGTGTAGATGGCTTTGTTACTAGAATGAAATGCAAACTAGATTCTGTGTAAGGAGAGGACACTGAGCAGCTGTTTTCACATCTGGACACTGGAGCACTAGTGTGGGACCCCAGAACACCATTTTTATTAGGGGGCCACACAGGTGCTCCAGTGTATACTATAGGGGTGTCTCCATCTGTGAAGCTTGTACCAAACAGGTAAAGTATTGCAGCTTGACAAAGGACACTGAAAATGCTACATTTTTTAACTCTGCCAAAATAGACAATTGTACCCCACTTCCAAGCAATGTTTCCTATTTATAATTCTGCCATCAAATATCTGTGTGCTAAGTATACCATTTTTGTTTTACATAGGGGAGAAAAGACTCAGAGGACACCCCTCATCCAAGGAGACCACAGACCCCCCACCTCGGGAAGAAGCGGAAATCCCCCCAACACAAGCAGAGCAGGAGGAGGAAGAAGATGTGGTGGAAATTGTCACCACAACAGGTGAGTTCAGGTAAGAGATGGATGCTGGCATATTTTTGATACCTGTTTTTGTTTGGTTTCTCTCTTTTTAGGTGATTGTGATGTTGTGGATCCAGATCCTTTCACATCAGAAAGTGCACAGATCCTGACCGGGGAGATCATGGGGTGTAATTTAGAATTGGAAAACCTCAAGAAAAACATCAATGATGTTATTCAAAAAAATAAAAACATCATTGATGTTTTGGGGCGAGTTTAAAACCCCTCCAAATCTCTTTTTTTTGTTGTATGCTACAATCTTAAAAATGTTTTACCGATTTTTAGAAAAGCCAAATTTGGAGGATGCACACAGTGTGCCAACATGTGCTATCTGCCATCATGGGAGATCAATGGACGCGTTTTAGGGGTGCAACCCCTTCCTCAATAATAAACTAGCTGAGAGGAAGGGTTTCTCCCCCAAAACACGTCCCTTGATCCCCCGTGATGGCAGCTTGCACATGTTGACATTCGTAAATTGGTGTGCATCTTTCAAATTTGGCTTTTCCTGGGGTGACTTCACCCCATCTGAATGCAATATCAAACACAGTTCCTAAACACTCATGTCTGATATTGCCTTCAAGTTCTACCAAATGTGAACTTTCTAAGTTCAAGATTTGTGTCTTTCTTGTTGGTTTTACACATGCCTGTTTTATCTTAAATGGACATTTCTATTTTTGATAATGCCACCCCAAAAATTGTTATACAACAAACATGTTGGTTTGTTTTAAAAACCTTTTCTAAATGCACATGTGGTTGTGCAGGTATTAAAAAGATTGTTAATCAAGAATGTGTGGATTATTGTCTCAACGCTACAACACTTTTGTGGTGATGTAATTGCTGCTTTCTGTGAAAATGGGGCTTATTTCCTAAGGGCAAATCCTCTTTGCACTACAAGTGCAGTTTCAGTGCAGTTTCAAGTGCACTTGTAGTGCAAAGTGTCTTTGCCTTTAGTAAATAACACCCAACAGTGCTGTGTATAAGGTTACACAATCACGCCATTTTCCGGACTACCCACATCTCTGTCAGGGTCAGCTAAAACAAACACAAACATTAAATGTCACCAAAGATGTTTTTTTTTTGGTTTTTATTTGATAAAGGCTTCACAAATTGTCTGGCATATTGATGGCCCCCCTACCCGCAAAGAACTTAAGGTATCTTAACCGGACATCACGGGCACTCAGGGAGGGCAAGCCAGGACGGCCATATTCAAGCGCCGTCAGTGTTGTTTCATTTAGAATTCCAGCCTCAGGCCCAACTGAGCCAGCATAGTTGGCAGAATTTTGCTGTAAAAAGTTATGTAGAACACAGCACGCCAGGATTATATGATTAAGTTTATACTCCGCCATATAGATTGGTGTCAGAAATAGGCGGAACCGACTGGCCATGATTCCAAATGTGTTCTCCACCACTCTTATGGCTCTGGCCAGCCGGTAATTAAAAACCCTCTGTTCCGGGGTGAGGGTCCTCATCGGGAATGGCCGCATAAGATGGTTCCCCAGCGCAAATGCTTTATCCGCAACGAAGACGAATGGGAGTCCTTCCACATTGTCTTCTGGAGGTGGCAAGTCCAAGCTGCCATTCTGGAGATGCCTGTAAAACTCCGTCTGGGCGATGACTCCACCATCGGACATCCGGCCATTCTTCCCCACGTCCACATACAGGAACTCGTAATTAGCCGACACCACCGCCAACATCACAATACTATTGAACCCCTTGTAATTATAATAGTACGACCCCGAGTTGGGGGGTGGGACGATGTGGACGTGTTTCCCATCAATTGCCCCTCCACAGTTAGGAAAGTCCCACCGCCACAGTCTGCCATTCCTGTGGCGTTGAAGGAAACTGTTGAGGAAAACAAAACAAACTTAGTATTTTTGCACATAAACATGGAAAGCAGATTAGACACAAACATTCTTGTCCAACATCCATATAACATTTATTAAGGGGAATTTTACAACACCAAAGTATAAGGTACACCTATCATATTCCCCCTCCCACCCCCTCTCATGGGCCATTTCTAACATTATGGGGGGGGGATCTTGGACAGGTAACCCTCTTCACTTCATTGAGAGATGAATGCCTAAATACAGGGTATTACTTGGAACAGCCCTTCCTTAGTTACACTATTGGCAGCCCACTGGACAGGTAAGAAGTGTCATAATACGAAGATATAAATACACACTGTACACATTTGAGCACATTTGGACATTCTGCTATTAACTATCAAGATAATAATAGGATACAAAAACTTTAAACAGTACCATTTGAAAGTATACAGGCAGGCCCTTGCACTACATGCTTTGGGGAATTCATCCATACATCTGACCACAAAAGAGGTGGGTATAGTGTGTATGGGTTTGGCAAAGTCAGCAGATAGATGATTGAGGATAGATAGAGAATTAGGATTAGCTGACTTAGCAGTTGGGGGGAGGGAGGGTTAATAAAAATGATTTGGGGACACTACAAAAAAAAAGCCTCTGGCACTCTGCCTGAATTTAAAGCACCAATCACATTTCAAAACATTTTAGGGGGTGTTTGGGGTAAAACACTACTATGGAGCTGATAAAATACATTGTTAAGTGACTACATGAGGTGAATATAGGGGCAGGAGAGCATGCTGGGGAGGTAAGTGAAGGCAAATATGTATGAAGGACAAAAAAAATAATGACATAAAAATCCAGCATGCATGAGAACAAAGGGGACATTCACAGCATATTACAATCATGGTAATTAAGGAATGAGGAAAGAAATACATTACATTAGCAAACATTATATACAATAAAATGTGATATTAAAGGATAAAAATCTTACCTTCATATACTCCTTCTGCAGGACCTGGATGATGGCAGAACAGGTCTCCGGGATAATGATCCCCAGAGCCTGGGGGGAGATGCCTGTCGAGAACTTGAGGTCCTGCAGGCTTCTCCCTGTCGCCAAGTACCGCAGGGTAGCGACGAGCCTCTGCTCCGCAGTGATGGCTTGCCTCATGCAGGTATCCTGCCTGCTGATATAGGGGGTCAGCAAAGCCAGCAGATGGTGAAATACGGGGTCCGTCATCCTGAGAAAGTTCCTGAAATCATCAGGATTATTCTCACGGATCTCACGGAGCAAAGGCATATGACAGAACTGGTCACGCTGAAGCAACCAATTCTTGGTCCATGAACTCCTCCCCACCCTGTTCATAGACTGGACTTGTGTCAAGGTCAGGACCCCAACACAAAGCCCCCGCACAGCACGAACTCTACGAGGAGTACGTATACGCAACATGGCTAGAAAACGGTTGGCTGCTCAGAACGACGTAACAGAACGCACTGAAGAACAGCAAGGCCTGTGAAGAGCGACCTGAAAAGCAGTAACGAACGAACACGAACACAATGACAAGTCGATTGTACTTGCTGCACGCACTGAAGAGCAGATACAAACCCACAAGCACAAACTGAACCACAGAAAACGATCTGAAAGCCACGAGTCTGAAAAAGCGCGAATCGTCTCTCACCAAACTTTTACTAACACGAGATTAGCAAAAGGAGCCCAAAGGGTGCCGCGCTTGATTCTGAACTGGCCTTTTCTAGTCTCATCAGACGTGGTTGACGTCACCGCGTTGTTGGCGATCGGAAATTCCGACAACTTTGTGCGACCGTGTGTACGCAAAACAAGTTTGAGCCAACATCCGTCGGAAAAAATCCTAGGATTTTGTTGTCGGAATGTCCGATCAATGTCCGACCGTGTCTACGGGGCATTGGGGTCTCCCTCCCAATTTCTCTGAAGGGTGATATCAGTCCTAACATTTGGACATTGGTAAACACAATACATTTTAATAACACATAATAAAGGTAGTAAAAAAATCTACATGTAGTGTAAAGTAATGTTGTGTATAAAAATATTTAAAACTAAAATTTGGCCATCAAGGAGTGTAATGGCGAAAAAATGCTTATTAGGATGGAATATTTGATATGAGATTGGGCACTTATTTTCTTCTATATCTCCATCAGGCATGAATAATTTATAGTGACATGAATATAAAAAGCATTAAAAAAAGATTAAAAGTCACAAATAAAACAATTTGAGAAACTGTAACTCAAAAATCTATCTGGATTCACTCTTGCTTAAGGTAGTGATTTTTTTTTGCAAATATTTTATTTATAAGAAACAGGAAAAGGCAGATCCAAAACTTTGCATCTACATTGTACATATAACCACATAAACTGCTAAGGCACATATGTAATCCAAACAGAAAGTCAGTGTTAAGGAATTTACATGTCAATGAATAATTACTGATAATAATTTCACTAGGGATGGACTGTCTGTTCGACTCGAACATTGGCTCATTCGCCGAATAGCGAACAATTTGGGGTGTTCGTGGCAAATTCGAAAGCCGCGGAACACCCTTTAAAAGTCTATGGGAGAAATCAAAAGTGCTAATTTTAAAGGTTAATATGCAAGTTATTGTCAAAAAAGGGGTTGGGTACCTGTGTCCTGCCCCAGGGGACATCAATGCAAAGAAAAGTTTTAAAAACGGTTGTTTTTTCGGGAGCAGTGATTTTAATAATGCTTAAAGTGAAACAATAAAAGTGAAATATTCCTTTAAATTTTGTACCTGGGGGTGTCTATAGTATGCCTGTGAAGTGGGCTGGTTATGGGCCCAGCAGGGCTTTCCCTTCGCCACAAAAGACGAACATATTGCATAGTCTCCAGGTCTTGGAGTACTTTTCGTGTTTATGTTGTGCCGTTAATGTTAAATCTTCCATTTTGTTGATTTCTTCCACTTTTTGAAGCCAACAACTGATAGTAGGGGAACGTGGCTTTTTCCAATTCAAGGGTATACAACAATGGGTTGAGAAACTCAATTATATACCTAAAAGAGAAAAATTAACATACAAACATAGAGGTATACTCAAAGATTTAATAAAATATGGTTACATTGGATAAAACCTACTAATGAACTATATGATGGTCTTTCTAGTAGAGAGGAGTGAAGGTAGAGGAGATAGATAGGAGTAAGAAGGAGTAGTAGAAGAGAGAGGCATAGCGGGTGTAAAAGAAAGATCATTTGTGGCTGTTTGGAGGAAATGGCTACAATTTGATGACTTACACTGGGGAAACTCAGGCTGTTGTGCAGAGTGTATTTATAATTCTAGTATGTTACATTCATTATATGCTAAGTCACCCGAGAGGTACAAAGTATGCTTGGTTTATGTTTTTGTTTGTTTTTTATTGGATTTTTTACTTTATGATATGATATGCAGGCCCGTCATGACAGGACAGGCAAAACAAGCAATTGCTTGGGGCCCCGAGCTGGCCTGGGGCCCCAGCCGCGCCGCTGGCCTCCGCTTTCTATAAGTTGCAGCCTGTAGCGTGGCTGAGCTCCTCTTCCTTCCTCCTGCAGTCACGGCTGGCGTCACCATTAGGCGGGATAGGCAGCTGCCTAGGGCGCCAGGATGGAGGGGGCGGTAAAATCCTGGCTTACACAGTGACCCCGCACTGCTGGCTGCTATCACACACCCTGCCGCACTGAGCAGATTGGAGTTATATTGCGGGATGCGGGGTGACGTGACAAGCAAGATTATGAGCAGGGTGGGGATGAGAATAAACAAGCGCCGGTGTTCTGCTTAGAAAGGAGAGCAGGGGCAGAGTCTGTGTGGGCAGCTGCGGGAGGAGCGTCTTCTCCCCCAGGCAGCAAAACTTGTACAGTGTGGAATGGAGATCAAGAATAGCTATTCCCCTCTAGCTCTGGCGCTTCATAGCCTCTGGCATCCTGTCACAGTGATATAGTGAGAGCGTGGAAAGCCAGCTAGCTTGTGCAGGAGTCGGGCTGTGTTCTGTCTCCACTGTCCTCCTAACCCCTCCCTCACTGCACTGCTTGTCCAATCCAATACTCCGCCTCTCATTTGTGCCCACCCACACTCCAGCCACATGCATGCAATGCACTGTACTGTGCTGTGAGGGAAGTTCTGTTTTCAAACAATAGCTGCCACAGCCCTGGGGGAGCCTGAATGGGAGAGCATAATTGGTGAGTGAGACCCCCAGAATGACCCCCTCTCTGTTCCCACCCCTTTGTGCTATGCACCTTCTTCCTCCCCCCCTCTCTTCCTCATCACCTTTTTCTCTCTCTCTCCCCCCTAGGCTAGGGCCTAGCCTGCCTGTATGCCGTCCTAGTCTGTCTGTATACTGTTCTAACCTGTCTATATACCCTCCTAGCCTGCCTATATACCCTCCTAGCCTGCCTATATATCATCCTAGCCTGTCTGTATACCGTCCTAGCCTGTCTGTATACCGTCCTAGCCTGTCTGTATACCGTCCTAGCCTGTCTGTATACCGTCCTAGCCTGCCTATACACCATCCTAGCCTGCCTGTATACCATCCTAGCCTGCCTATATACCATCCTAGCCTGTCTGTATACCATCCTAGCCTGTCTGTATACCATGCAAGCCTGTCTGTATACCGTCCTAGCTTGTCTGTATACCTTCCTAGCCTGCCTATATACCGTCCTAGCCTGTCTGTATACCGTCCTAGCCTGCCTATATACCATCCTAGCCTGCCTGTATACCATCCTAGCCTGCCTGTATACCATCCTAGCCTGCCTATATACCGTCCTAGCCTGTCTGTATACCATCCTAGCCTGTCTGTATACCATGCAAGCCTGTCTGTATACCGTCCTAGCTTGTCTGTATACCGTCCTAGCCTGCCTATATACCGTCCTAGCCTGTCTGTATACCATCCTAGCCTGCCTATATACCATCCTAGCCTGTCTGTATACCATCCTAGCCTGTCTGTATACCATGTAAGCCTGTCTGTATACCATCCTAGCCTGTCTGTATACCGTCCTAGCCTGCCTATATACCGTCCTAGCCTGCCTATATACCGTCCTAGCTTGTCTGTATACCGTCCTAGCCTGCCTGTATACCGTCCTAGCCTGCCTGTATACCGCTCTAGCCTGCCTGTATACCGTCCTAGCCTGCCTGTATACCGTCCTAGCCTGTCTGTATACCATCCTAGCCTGCCTGTATACTGTTCTAGCCAGCCTGTATACCATCCTAGCCTGCCTGTATACCTGCAGGCCACAGCTGGTATGAGGAAGCCAGCCAGTGCAGCCACTATTTGTCTTCAGGCCAGGTGCAGGTGCGGGCTGTGGACCACGGCAGAAGAAATAGTGGAGAGGCACCGCAAACATCTCCCCCACCACCTTCACCATATACATGGGCAGGCCAAAGGGGGTGGAGTCAGGCTCAGAGCCAATGGGGCGGCAAAATTAGGTTTTGCCTAGGGTGTCAAAAATCCTTGCACCAGCCCTGCCTGCAGTCCACGCGGTACAGGAGATTCAGTTTCTTGTTCCCAGCCGGACTGACAGGAAGTGCACACACTGAGTGCTCACTCCCTGTCAGTCCGGCCGGCCGGGAACAGAAAACTGAATCTCCTGCCGCGCGGTACACGGTAGGGAGGGGGGTTAAAAAGAACACGGGGGGGGAGTAGTGAGGGGGGAGGCAGTCATCAAGACCCATTTAGTAATAAAAATATGGTAGCTTGCTGACCATAATAAAAACAATTACCATAGCTTTCTTTCCATTTCCTTCTTTCTTTACCATCCCATTTCCATCCTATTGCTTCTTTTTTGAATCAGGTAATATGTATTAAAGCTTTTTGCAAAAAATTACAAAGCAGAGAAAAGACTCTACAGTAGAGTGTACTGTAGAGTCTTTTCTCTGCTTTGTAATTTTTTGCAAAAAGCTTTAATACATATTACCTGATTCAAAAAAGAAGCAATAGGATGGAAATGGGATGGTAAAGAAAGAAAATGGAAAGAAAGTTATGGTAATTGTTTTTATGGTAAAGCTATAGTAAATCTTTCTTTTTTGCTCTCCTCATTAGATATGAGATATGTGTTTGTTTTAAGTATGTTGGATTTAGTTATTGTGCACTTTTTTAATGTATATTTGATTTTATGGTACAGTGGTGTTTTTTTGCAAATGTTCAATTGTTGAAAATGTTCAAATTTTATGCACATTATATGCAACGGCAGTATTTGCACTTTAAACCTTTTTTATTTATATAAAGTGTTGGTGAACTTAAATTGTATCGCTATGCTGTGATTCCTGTAGGCTTTGCGTGCGGGGTTGGGGGGGCCTCCATGTCCATTTTGCTTGGGGCCCCCAAATTCCTTCAAACGGCCCTGATGATATGGACTAATTTGTTATATGTGTTTATATGTTTTTTTGCAATAAAAAAAAGTATTTGATTAAAAAAAGGGTATACAGGATTTGGCAGCATTTAACAGGTGACGTATTATGTACTTTTTATAGCTTTTCTCTGGGATGGATGACACATGCAATAAGAAAAAAGCCGGGTCGGCAGGGATCTCAAAATCAGTGAACTCCTGACTAATCCTACGCACCTCTTTCCAATAGTGTTCAATTTTTGAGCAAGACCAAAAGACCAAGACCAAGGCGTTCCCTGTCCGTCCTGACTCCTGGCACCTCCAGTAGTGATCTGTGGTGGTAGGGTAGAATTTATGTAAGGGGTATGGCGTACGGTACCACCTTGTTAGAATTTTGTAATTGGTTTCCTGGGTTTTCGTGCAAATGGACGGTTTAAGAGAGAACCTCATAATGTTTGCGTTTTTTGCTCTATTGTGAAAGTGAGCGGTAGATCTGTTTCCCAGTGCTTCAGACAGGGTAGATCTGGTTGTTCAATACCTGAGGTCAGTAAGTTGTAGGTTTTGGAGAGGACCCTTGGTAGGATTCCTTGCTCAGAGCAGTATTCTTTAAAAGTGGTCAAATTGCTGCTAAAACCTCTAGGGTTTGGTAGAGAAAGTAGATAGTGGTGCAACTGCAGAGCGGTCCAGAAGGTAAGACGAAAGGGGCCTGTAGCTGCCATTAACCACTTGCCGACCGCCTCACGCCGATGTACTTCGGCAGAATGGCACGGGCAGGCAGAATCACGTACCTGTATGTGATCTGCCTCCCGCGAGCGGGGGGTCAGATCTGACCCCCCCCGGTGCCCGAGGCGGTCGGCTTGTGTCTGGGAGTGATGAGAGGCAAGGGAGAGACCATCCATTCGTGGCCCCCCCTCGCGATCGCTCCCAGCCAATGAGTATCAATCCTCTGCTGCTGTATGCTAAACAGCAGCAAAGGAAATGATGTAATCTCTCCACGGCTCTGTATTTTCCGTTCCGGTGCCGAGGAGAGAAGATTGCAATGTGAGTGCACAACACTACACATCACAGTAGAACATGCCAGGCACACTTTACATCCCCCATCACCCCCCGATCACCCCCCAATCACCCCTCCCCCCCTGTCACACTGACACCAAGCAGTTTTTTTTTTTTCTGATGACTGCATGGTGTCAGTTTGTGACAGTTAGTGTGGTAGGGCAGTTAGTGTTAGCCCCCTTTAGGTCCAGGGTACCCCCCTAACCCCACAATAAAGTTTTAACCCCTTGATCACCCCCCGTCGCCAGTGTCGCTAAGCGATCATTTTTCTGAGTGTCACTGGTGACGCTAGTTAGGGAGATAAATATTTAAGTTCGCCGTCAGCGTTTTATAGTGTCAGGGACCCCCATATACTATCTAATAAATGTTTTAACCCCTTGATTGCCCCCTAGTTAACCCTTTCACCAGTGATCACCGTATAACTGTTACGGGTGACGCTGGTTAGTTCGTTTATTTTTTATAGTGTCAGGGCACCCGCCGTTTATTACCTAATAAAGGTTTAGCCCCCTGATCGCCCGGCGGTGATATGCGTTGCCCCAGGCAGCGTCAGGTTAGCGCCAGTACCGCTAACACCCACGCACGCACTGTACACCTCCCTTAGTGGTATAGTATCTGTTCGGATCAATATCTGATCCGATCAGATCTATACTAGCGTCCCCAGCAGTTTAGGGTTCCCAAAAATGCAGTGTTATTGGGATCAGCCCAGATACCTGCTAGCACCTGCGTTTTGCCCCTCTGCCCGGCCCAGCCTAGCCCACCCAAGTGCAGTATCGATCGATCACTGTCACTTACAAAACACTAAACGCATAACTGCAGCGTTCGCAGAGTCAGGCCTGATCCTTGCGATTGCTAACAGTTTTTTTGGTAGTGTTTTGGTGAACTGGCAAGCACCAGCCCCAAGCAGCATCAGGTTAGCGCCAGTACCGCTAACACCCACACACACACTGTACACCTCCCTTAGTGGTATAGTATCTGTTCAGATCAATATCTGATCCGATCAGATCTATACTAGCGTCCCCAGCAGTTTAGGGTTCCCAAAAACGCAGTGTTAGCGGGATCAGCCCAGATACCTGCTAGGACCTGCGTTTTGCCCCTCCGCCTGGACCAGCCTAGCCCACCCAAGTGCAGTATCGATCGATCACTGTCACTTACAAAACACTAAACACATAACTGCAGCGTTCGCAGAGTCAGGCCTGATCCCTGCGATCGCTAACAGTTTTTTGGTAGCGTTTTGGTGAACTGGCAAGCACCAGCGGCCTAGTACACCCCGGTCATAGTCAAACCAGCACTGCAGTAACACGTGGTGATGTGGCGAGTCCCATAAGTGCAGTTCAAGCTGGTGAGGTGGCAAGCACAAGTAGTGTCCCACTGCCACCAAGAAGAAGACAAACACAGGCCCGTCGTGCCCATAATGGCCTTCCTGCTGCATTCGCCAATCCTAATTGGGAACCCACCACTTCTGCAGCGCCCGTACTTCCTCCATTCACATCCCCAACCAGATGCAGTCAGCTGCATGAGAGGCATTTTTATGTCCTCCCGAGTACCCCTACCCAACGAACCCCCCCAAAAAAGATGTCGTGTCTGCAGCAAGCGCGGATATAGGCGTGACACCCGCTATTATTGTCCCACCTGTCCTGACAAACCTGGTGTTTGCATTGGTGAATGTTTTGAACGCTACCATGCACTAGTTGCGTATTAGCGTAGGGTACAGCATTGCACAAACTAGGCACACTTTCACAGGGTCTCCCAAGATGCCATCGCATTTTGAGAGACCCAAACCTGGAACCGATTACAGTTATAAAAGTTACAGTTACAAAAAAAAAGTGTAGAAAAAAAAAAAAAACACACAAAAAAAATATAAAATAAAAAAAATAGTTGTCGTTTCATTGTTCTCTCTCTCTCTATTCTCTCTCTATTGTTCTGCTCTTTTTTACTGTATTCTATTCTGCAATGTTTTATTGCTATTATGTTTTATCATGTTTGCTTTTCAGGTATGCAATTTTTTATAATTTACCGTTTACTGTGTTTTATTGTTAACCATTTTTTTGTCTTCAGGTACGCAATTCACGACTTTGAGTGGTTATACCAGAATGATGCCTGCAGGATTAGGTATCATCTTGGTATCATTCTTTTCAGCCAGCGGTCGGCTTTCATGTAAAAGCAATCCTAGTGGCTAATTAGCCTCTAGACTGCTTTTACAAGCAGTGGGAGGGAATCCCCCCCCACTGTCTTCCGTGTTTTTCTCTGGCTCTCCTGTCTCAACAGGGAACCTGAGAATGCAGCCGGTGATTCAGCCAGCTGACCATAGAGCTGATCAGAGACCAGAGTGGCTCCAAACATCTCTATGGCCTAAGAAACCGGAAGCTACGAGCATTTCATGACTTCGCCGGATTTCGCCGGATGTAAACAGCGCCATTGGGAAATTGGGAAAGCATTTTATCACACCGATCTTGGTGTGGTCAGATGCTTTGAGGGCAGAGGAGAGATCTAGGTTCTAATAGACCCCAATTTTTTCAAAAAAGAGTACCTGTCACTACCTATTGCTATCATAGGGGATATTTACATTCCCTGGGATAACAATAAAAATGATGAAAAAAAATAAATGAAAGGAACAGTTTAAAAATAAGATAAAAAAGCAAAAAAATAATAAAGAAAAAAAAAAAAAAGCACCCCTGTCCCCCCCTGCTCTCGCGCTAAGGCGAAAGCAAGCGTCGGTCTGGCGTCAAATGTAAACAGCAATTGCACCATGCATGTGAGGTATCACCGCGAAGGTCAGATTGAGGGTAGTAATTTTAGCAGTAGACCTCCTCTGTAAACCTGTAAAGGCTTTTAAAGGCTTTTAAAAATGTATTTATTTTGTTGCCACTGCACGTTTGTGTGCAATTTTAAAGCATGTCATGTTTGGTATCCATGTACTTGGCCTAAGATCATCTTTTTTATTTCATCAAACATTTGGGCAATATAGTGTGTTTTAGTGCATTAAAACTTAAAAAAGTGTGTTTTTTCCCCAAAAAATGCGTTTGAAAAATCGCTGCGCAAATACTGTGTGAAAAAAAAAAATGAAACACCCACTATTTTAATCTGTAGGGCATTTGCTTTAAAAAAATATATAATGTTTGGGGATTCAAAGTAATTTTCTTGCAAAAGAAAATAATTTTTTCATGTAAACAAAAAGTGTCAGAAAGGGCTTTGTCTTCAAGTGGTTAGAAGAGTGGGTAATGTGTGACATAAGCTTCTAAATATTGTGCATAAAATGCCAGGACAGTTCAAACCCCCCCCAAATGACCCCATTTTGAAAAGTAGACACCCCAAGCTATTTGCTGAGAGGCATGTCGAGTCCATGGAATATTTTATATTGTGACACAAGTTGCAGGAAAAAGACAAATTTTTTTTTTTTTTTGCACAAAGTTTTCACTAAATGATATATTGCTCAAACATGCCATGGGAATATGTGAAATTACACCCCAAAATACATTCTGTTGCTTCTCCTGAATACAGGGATACCACATGTGTGAGACTTTCTAAGGCTTTCTAAGGGCGTAAATTTTTTATTTCACTCTTCACTGCCTATCACAGTTTCAGAGGCCATGGAATGCCCAGGTGGCACAACCCCCCCAAATGACCCTATTTTGGAAAGTAGATACTCCAAGCTATTTGCTGAGAGGTATAGTGAGTATTTTGCAGACCTCACTTTTTGTCACAAAGTTTTGAAAATTGAAAAAAGGAAAAAAAAAATGTTTTTTCTTGTCTTGCTTCATTTTCAAAAACAAATGAGAGCTGCAAAATACTCACCATGCCTCTCAGCAAATAGCTTGGGGTGTCTACTTTCCAAAATGGGTCATTTGGGGGGGTTGTGCCACCTGGGCATTCCATGGCCTCCGAAACTGTGATAGGCAGTGAAGAGTGAAATCAAAAATTTACACCCTTAGAAATCCTGAAGGCGGTGATTGGTTTTCGGGGCCCCGTACGCGGTTAGGCTCCCAAAAAGTCCCACACATGTGGTATCACCATACTCAGGAGAAGCAGCTAAATGTATTTTGGGGTGCAATTCCACATATGCCCATGGCCTGTGTGAGCAATATATCATTTAGTGACAACTTTGTGCAAAAAAAAAAAAGTGTCACTTTCCTGCAACTTGTGTCAAAATATAAAATATTCCATGGACTCAATATGCCTCTCAGCAAATAGCTTGGGGTGTCTACTTTCCAAAATGGGGTCATTTGGGGGGTTTTGTGCCATCTGGGCATTTTATGGCCTTCAAAACTGTGATAGGTAGTGAGGAGTGAAATCGAAAATTTACGCCCTTAGAAATCCTGAAGGCGGTGATTGGTTTTCGGGGCCCCGTACGCGGCTAGGCTCCCAAAAAGTCCCACACATGTGGTATCCCCGTACTCAGGAGAAGCAGCTGAATGTATTTTGGGGTGCAATTCCACATATGCCCATGGCCTGTGTGAGCAATATATCATTTAGTGACAACTTTTTGTAATTTTTTTTTTTTTGTCATTATTCAATCACTTGGGACAAAAAAAATTAATATTCAATGGGCTCAACATGCCTCTCAGCAATTTCCTTGGGGTGTCTACTTTCCAAAATAGGGTCATTTGGGGGGGGGGGGTTGTACTGCCCTGCAATTTTAGCACCTCAAGAAATGACAGGCAGTCATAAACTAAAAGCTGTGTAAATTACAGAAAATGTACCCTAGTTTGTAGACGCTATAACTTTTGCACAAACCAATAAATATACGCTTATTGACATTTTTTTTACCAAAGACATGTGGCGCGAATACATTTTGGCCTAAATGTATGACTAAAATTGAGTGTATTGGATTTTTTTTATAACAAAAAGTAGAAAATGTCATTTTTTTTCAAAATTTTTGGTCTTTTTCCGTTTATAGCGCAAAAAATAAAAACCGCAGAGGTGATCAAATAACATCAAAAAAAGCTCTATTTGTGGGAATAAAAGGACGCAAATTTCTTTTGGGTACAGCATTGCATGACCGCGCAATTAGCAGTTAAAGCGACGCAGTGGCAAATTGTAAAAAGTGCTCTGGTCAGGAAGGAGGTAAATCCTTCCCGGGCTGAAGTGGTTAAGGATGCAATGGAAAGCCATCTGCCATCTGACAGGAAGTGAGATGCTTGGTGATGACCGGTTTGAAGTATGTTACGGAATTGCCGATCTTGTAAGCCTGGTAGAAATTGGGGGTTCCCCAATACTGAGAATAGTGGAGAATCTCATGTGGATAGAGAAACTTGTAAAAAAAGTTGCGAATAGATACGTAAGGTTGGTCCTATCAAGGGGTGTAGTTTTAACATACGTGCTAAGTCATGATAGCACTAAAGGGCTCCCCACAGTGGAATATCTGTTTGAATTTGCTCCCAAAATTTGCTTGCATAGTGACGGTGCCAGTCGATCAATCTACTGAGATGGGTAGCTTGATAGTATTTTGCCACATCAGGGACTGCAAGACCCCCGTACAGTTTGGGTAATGAGAGTTGGTGATGGGGAATACAAGGGCATTTATGTGCCCAGATAAAGTTGAGAAAAAGGGAATGGACGCGTGTAACGAGCCCCTTGCTCGCTCGGTTCCACTCTCCCGATACTCCTCTGCAGCTATAGAATCAGATTGCAACGTCTGATGGTTCAGTCATCCAATGCTCCGGGATTAGAACTTCAGCTATGTGCCATTCTAACTCAGTTGTGATAGTTCAGAACAAACACCAGGCAGGCTGTATGTAAGTTCAAACAGGAATCTCTCTTTATTGACAAAATACAGGCTTTTATACACATAAAGTGTAGGTGCAGACCTCCTGCTCATATTACTCTAACAATACAGCTGTAACCTAATTAACCTAATTAACATGAGCTAATTAACTAATCCCTTTAGACAGCCTAGATGACTCAGACATGACCGTTAGGCCAGACTGGCCGACTTGTAGTTCAGAAAATCCAATCAACATTAGCACAATCAACATAGACTCTTCTTCACACAATAGCCGAGTTAATTAACACAAATAACAATGGGGATCTAATGACTCTTAGATCCCATAGTAGACTTATTTACAATACACATTTTCAGCAGACAATAGACAGACAGGTGTTGGAATTTACATCAGCCTCTCCTAACAGTATCTGTCCCAGCATTATGAATCAGCCACTATTCCAATATGGCAAATCCAGGGTCCCCAGGCATACAGCTCACAAAGAGCACCGTTCCCCCAAATGCAAGGGCCCCCGATCGATCGGCAAGAGGCATGCATACAGTCCCCTCCAAAAGTCTCTTTCCCGGCTAGGTCTGTCACATTTCTCTCCTTTTGGCAGGAGATTAAGAGATTAAGAGATCTTGGACCCTCTGTCCAGTTGCCAGCGCTTCAGCTGGGGAAGTTCCTTGTAACTTCACAGATACTTCTGTTGGTGCTGGGCAGAGCATAGTGAAGTTTGGCCCTAATAACAGCTCTTCTTCTGCTGGAGGCTCACCAGGTTGTTCTTCCTCAGCCGAAAAGTCTATCAAATCCCCTATCTCTATAACTGGTGTCTGGGGATAAAGGTTCACCATCTCCTGTCCCTGGAACCCAGAAGATGCTATCAGTGCTGGGCAGAGTACAGTGAAGTTTGGCCCTAATAACAGCTCTTCTTCTGCTGGAGGCTCACCAGGTTGTTCTTCCTCAGCAGAAAAGTCTATCAAATCCCCTGTCTCTGTAACTGGTGTCTGGGGATAAAGGTTCACCATCTCCTCTCCGTGGAACCCAGAAGATGCTATCAGTGCTGGGCAGAGGTTAGCAGAGCTCTGCCCTGTTGTCAGCACTTCAGGTTTGGGGACGGCAATCTTCAGATTTTCCACTGCCGATTCTCTGGCATTCTGCTGGACAGGCACATTCCTCCATCCAAGATCATCCAATGCAGAAACAGGTTCATCAAGGTCAGTCAGCACTTGCTGCATCTGCCATAAGACCTCCGCCTCCATAGCTGCGGGGCCAGGTTGGCAAAGTACACCGTTAATCTGTCACATTGTCAACTCTTCAGCCAAGATTTCAGAGTTGTCAACTGGCATTTCATGATAGTCCCAGGCAAAGGGAGCACCACCCTGCTGCTGAGCAGAGTCTAACAGCTGTTTGTAGGCGATCTCCAACTCCCATTCCTGAACGGCCAGAAACTCCAAATCTTCCAGTGCCCAGTGCACTTCTGAGACATTCAGTCTCCGCTCTCTGTGCTTCATTATTTCCTCTAAACGCCACTCCTGATCACTTCCAAAGTCAGGGTCCCTGGACAGCCTCCAGTATAACAATCCCAGGCCATCGTAGTCAAAGCCTTTCGTGGGGCTGTCATCCGCTGTCCATGGGCACACTTGGGCTACATACCACTGGAGGGATCTGTAGCTCTCGTCCAACCGCATTTCCGCCCGGATCAGCCTGCTTAACTCGGCTGTCCACTCCTGGTTCGGCTGTTCCCCTAAAAACAGCATTCGCACTTCATACTGTGACCAGTACCTCACATGGACGGAGGGGAGAACTTTTCCCTGGTGTCGCTGCTCACGGGCTAGCGCTTCCTTCCAGAGCTCACAGCGGACAGAATCAAACCATCCTAGCAGAACCTGCTCTGATACTGGTCCTCTGTGCTGTATCTCCTCTCGCAACCTCCTTCTGAATTCCTCATCCATGGTGGCTGGTATTTCTCCTCTCCTGCTATCCTGCTACCTTGGATCCAGGTGATGGTTTGGATGTGTTCACGGCAAGGAAGCACGATCCCACCATTCCCTCCACGGTTCTCAAGTAAGTCTTTCAGCGTGGCTCTCCTGCAGGCTGGTTTGGAGTGTCCCAGTAACTGGAGAGCAAATCCCATCGCTGCCAACCAATGTAACGAGCCCCTTGCTCACTCGGTTCCACTCTCCCGACACTCCTCTGCAGCTATAGAATCAGATTGCAACGTCTGATGGTTCGGTCATCCAATGCTCCGGGATTAGAACTTCAGCTATGTGCTGTTCTAACCCAGTTGTGATAGTTCAGAACAAACACCAGGCAGGCTGTATGTAAGTTCAAACAGGAATCTCTCTTTATTGACAAAATACAGGCTTTTATACACTCAAAGTGTAGGTGCAGACCTCCTGCTCATATTACTCTAACAATACAGCTGTAACCTAATTAACCTAATTAACATGAGCTAATTAACTAATCCCTTTAGACAGCCTAGATGACTCAGACATGACCTTTAGGCCAGACTGGCCGTCTTGTAGTTCAGAAAATCCAATCAACATTAGCACAATCAACATAGACTCTTCTTCACACAATAGCTGAGTTAATTAACACAAATAACAATGGGGATCTAATTACTCTTAGATCCTATAGTAGACTTATTTACAATACACATTTTCAGCAGACAATAGACAGACAGGTGTTGGAATTTACATCAGCCTCTCCTAACAGTATCTGTCCCAGCATTATGAATCAGCCACTATTCCAATATGGCAAATCCAGGGTCCCCAGGTATACAGCTCACAAAGAGCACCATTCCCCCAAATGCAAGGGCCCCCGATCAATCGGCAAGAGGCTTGCATACAGTCCCCTCCAAAAGTCTCTATCCCAGCTAGGTCTGTCACAACGCTTTTAAAGAAAAGAGGAGGTATCACAATCAGCAGAGCTTGAAAGAGGTAAAGATATTTCGGTAGAATGCACATCTTAAGAAGGTTACACCTACCAAACCACAAGTGCAAACCCTGATGCCAAGTCACTAGTAGGGACTGGGTTTTGGCCAGTAGGGGGGGTTTAAGTCAAAAGTGTGGGACAAGTCAGCAGAGACATGCGTCCCTAGGTATTTCAGAGCCGCCATGTCCGTCCATCGGAACCTAAAGTTGGATTTCAGGGTCTGGACAAGGAGTGGGGGATCTCAACTCCCATGGCTTCAGCCTTACCAAAATTGATTTTCAGATTAGAGATTAGGCTGCACACTTTAAATTCATGGTGGAGGTTGGGGAGTGACACCACTAGATTGATGAGGGAAAAGAACATATCGACAGCATAAGCCCATATGTTATGCTGGTTTAGACAGATTTTGCATAGGAAAGGTTCCAGAGAGAGCGCAAAAAGGAGAGGTGACAGAGGGCACCCCTGTCTGGTAAGGTAGTGATTTTATTACTCCCTCTCCAGTGAGGTTTATAGCTTTCAGTTCCCCAAAAGAGAAGGTCAGAAGGATCTTTATTATGGTGTGTAAGGAAATGTCTTGTCACGCTATGTTTGGGGTATCCTTTTTGAACATGTTCCCTTAATCTCTTCCACAGGGGACTTTTTGTCCTTCTCGCATACTGTAGATAACAGCCACACTCCAATACATATACTGCTCCTTCTATTCTGCAGGAAATAAAATCTCCAATCTTGTAATTTTTTCTGGTAGTTTTCACTGTAAATTATTTTATTCTTCTCCTATTGCCCCTTGCATGTTTGCAGGCATAGCGTTTTTTACATAGGAAGAATCCGGTTTCATTGAAAAAGGACCATTTTTTTGTTGTTGGAGGGTCAACTAATTTTTAACTAATTTCTTTTTAATAAATAAATTTCGGCCTTTATGATTGTATCTGCCATGAAAGGGTTCACCCGTTGGTGGCACTGTCGGTCTCTTGGATCGCAGTACCAGTGTCCACCAGCGGGTGTCTTCCAACACCCAGGACCTGTAATAAGAGGACTCACCTGCTGGTGGCAGTGTTGGATCCTTAGGCCGTAGTAACAGTGTCCACCAGCGGGTGTATTCCGGCAGTGTGGAGCAGACAGCACCTCCTGCGCTCAGGTGTTATGTGAGGCCAATTACTGGCAGTCTCATAAATACCCGGCAAGCCCTCACATGCTTGCTTGGTATCTCTCTCCCTATGCCCTGACCTTGCTGCCTGTTATCCTGACCTTGAGCCTACATCTGACCTGACCTGACCTGATATGATCCGATCCCTATCCCGAGCCCTTCCTGGACCTGTCCCTGCTATTCATGATTACCTTGGATCCCTGCCCTGTAGCCTATCCATCCATCCTCTCCCTATCCTGTTGATTTCCTGTCCTTACCCATCTGCTGACCTCCCTGTGTATGACCTTGGCCTGACTTTTGTTATGATTCCGGTATTTCCCGTTTATTTGTATATACCATTTGTTGTTTGCGGGTCTTTGGTTGGTTGTGCACTGTTTATATTCACTTACTTGTCACCTATTTAAATAAACACCATCATTATTCACTTACATGCGTTTCTGGTTTCCTCTGTGCAGTCCACAGTCTGGTCTACTAATTCCCTGACAGTATCTTTTCCAACTGTCTGCTTTCAGTATTTCCCAATGTCTCCTTGATTATTTTTTCCACCTGTTTATATTGGATATTAAAATCCAATATGATGGACATATCTTGTCCATCTTTTCTATTCTTTTGTTTATTTTTCACCAGGTCTTTCCTATTTATGGTTCATACTTCCCTGATTTTCTCTTCTATGAATAACATTTCATAGCCTTTTTGGTTAAATCGGTTACCAATTAGTTTAGCTTGTTCTTAGTCTTACTAATTGTCCTTTTGGGATGTTCATTATCCATGGTGGCAGTTGGGAGATGTTGTTTTTATTCACTGGTTTAAAATAAGTTTTTATTTTCAATATATTTCCATCATGTATAATTTCTAAATCTAGTAAGTGTATTTTCATTGTTTATTTCCCATGATAGTGTAATGTTCTTCTGGTTGTTATTCAATATACTACTGAATGCTTTCAAGCTCTCTATTTCTCCTACCCATAAAAGGAACACATCATCAATACATATTTTAAACATCTGGAGTTCTTAAAGCGGAGTTCCACTGGTTGTTAAGTTTATTGAAAGTCAGCAGCTACAAAAAGTATGGCTGCTGACTTTTAATAAACAGACACTCATCTGTCCCAGGGTCCAGCGATGTGGCCGCCCGATGCCTCGCTCCTCTCCCCTGCCTCTCAGCGGTGCCGGCATTGTAAGTTTGGGCACCCAGGTGTGACAGCTTGAGAAAGTGGGACAGGAAGTCCCTCTCAAAACAAGGTACCCACTCCCCCCCCCAAAAAAAATTACATGCCAATTGTGGCATGTCAAGGGGCGAGGAGTACTTAAAGTGGAAGTTCCACTCCTCCACTTTAAGGTCTATTTGAGTAGATGACCTGTTCCTCCCATTGTGACATAAATAGGTTAGCAACACTGGGCACAAATTTTGCCCCCATTGCTATTCCCCTAATCTGTTTGTAGTAACTTTTATCATGCCAGAAATAATTGTGTTCTAGGCTATATTGTAAACATTTCAATATATAAACCTTTCGATATTTAAATTGCTGTACTCTCTTAAGGCCCATTTTGTGGCATCTATGCTTCTTAATGTTTGATTATGGTATATAGTGATGCTAGGTCTGCTGTAGCTAGTAATAAAGGTCTTGTTCCCATATTGATTTCATCCAATAATTGGATTAAATGTTTTGTGTCGCAGAGGTATGATTTTATTTTTTGGACTACAGGTTGTAGGAACCAATCAATATATTGGCCAAGTCTCGCTCCAACTGAATTTATTCCATTTACGATGGGTCTACCTGGTAGATTTGTTTTAGCCTTGTGAATCTTTGGGTTCATGTATATAACAGGTATTCCACTAACAATGCCTTAATTTTATGGTGACCAACGTCTGGCAATACTATTTTAGCTACAACACGAGGGTGCGTATCCCACTGCACTGCACTGGTCTTAAAACCTAACATTTATTAGTGCATAATTAAAGTGAACTGTGAACTGTTAGTGGAGCATTTTCGCAAGAGAGGCTACAAAACTCGAGATCTAATAAATTCATATACCAGAGCGAAAGAAGTATCTAGATAGACTCTCCTGGGCCCCAAGAAAAGGAAACTAGATCCCCATTTAGGTATACAAATTATAGGAACCTACTTGAATCAATCAAGGCAGATTTTCAACATCCTTCAACTATATTGGGGGATACTACATGATAATAAAGATTTATGCAAGGTCCTTCCCAAGAATCTCATGATTACTTATAGAAGGGTAAGAAACCCGAAAGATTTACTAATGCACAGTCATCTGGATAAGGTCAAAAATCAAAAACAACATTCTACCTGGCTACCTGAACAGCCAAAAGGCTGTTTCAAATGCAGCCACTGCAAGGCCTGCAGATATATCCCCACAACCAAGGAATTCTGTAACCCTAATAATGATGATATGATCCAATTACAGTCATTTTCTAAATTGTAGCTCTGAAGGAGTTATCTATGCTGCTCAATGACCATGTTATCGCTTATATATTGGCAAGACAATTCGCCAATTTAGACGACGTGTTTTGGAGCATATAAGTGATATAACTCTAAAAAGAGAGAACTCTGTCACAACATATGTGAGAAAGACATAGTGATCAATTATTTGTTTTAAAATTTTGGATCATTGAGCAAATTAAACAGGGTCCTCAAAAAGCAATTTTTTGCTATTTTTTTGTTGGTGTATAATATTCATATAACATTTAAATTCTTATTATAGAACTCAGAGTGCCTTCTTCTATTTCTCCACAAGATGGCATATAATAGCATCACAAATGCGTGAATGCAATTACATGATTGCGCATTTAGATTCCAAATTATGCCAATACGCAAATGACGTCACAGGTACGCAGAGGTAGCGGCCATCTTTGAGGGATTGTCTATATTAGGGATGAGCTTTCTGTTCCGGTCGAACATGAGTTCGACTCGAACTTTGGCTGTTCGCCTGTTCGTCGAAAACCGAACATTATGGGCTGTTCGCGCCAAATCTAAGTGGCGCGTAATGGCCCATAATGAACTGTGGGAGCATTGCAATCCCAGCTCCCTCAGCTAAGAGCCATAATCGTGGCTCAGGGGGACTAAGTCCACCCCCCACACTATATAAGGCTGCCTGCACATCGGCCCCGTGTAGTGCGTTGGCGTGGACGGAGAGAGTGTCATTTAGATTGAGCAGGCAGGCAAGTTATTCAGTTAGCTGCAGTGTATTTAATATATATATATATATATATATAGATATATATACGGACAGTCTAGTATATATATATATATATATATATATATATATATATATCCACTGTATCCAGTTTAGTTATATCTGACTGCAGGCCGTTCCTGGTGTGCTGTTTCTAATTTACTTCAGGCAGGCAGGTTATTCAGTTAGCTGCAGTGTATTTAATATATATATATATATATATATATATATAAGTTTACATACCCTGGCAGAATGTATGATTTCTTGGTCATTTTTCAGAGAATATGAATTATAACACAAAAACTTTTCTTTCACTCGTGGTTTGGTTGAAGCCATTTATTATCAATCAACTGTGTTTTCTTTTTTTAAATCATAATGGCAACAGAACTACTCAAATCACCCTAATCAAAAGTTTAAATACCCTGGTGATTTTG